>NC_044054.1:32638080-32645580 GCF_902167405.1 Gadus morhua
TAAGAAAGAGAGCCAAGAGAGACAAGGTGAGAAGCAGAGAGAGACAGAGACAAAGAGATAGAGGGAGACAGAGAGAGAGAGAGAGAGAGAGAGAGAGAGAGAGAGAGAGAGAGAGAGAGAGAGAGAGAGAGAGAGAGAGAGAGAGAGAGAGAGAGAGAGAGAGAGAGAGAGAGAGAGGGGGAGGGAGAGAGAGAGAGAGAGGGAGAGAGAGGGGGAGGGAGTGGAAGACAGAGGCAGAGAGAGTGACAGAGAGAGTGAGAGGTTATTAGGAGTGGAATAATACACCCCCCCCCCCCCCTCTCAGCTGTACATCGCTGTGACATCACACGCTGGAATTACAGGTTCATTCTCTCGCCCGGCGCTCGGATTCCAGACGTTCCTTCAGCTTCAGATGTGAAGGCAGCTGGTTCGGAGGGAATATCTCAGGAGTTAATGTTCGGAAATTGGTAATGATGGCAGTTTATTTTTTAAGATTTTTAAATGTGTGGCTGTTATTTCTGTGTACTTGTTTGCCATCGGTTGACGAAGCGTGGAAAACTCATTGCTTGCCGTCACTATTTGATATAAATAAATATGAAAGTAAAAATTGTTTGTGTGTTTGTGTGAACAGCGGCTGAGGAGTTAGTCAGGGCTGGGACACTTTTGGTATTAGGTCATTTAGCAGACGCTTTTACCCAGAGTGACCTGGAGAAGGTTCAGAGGTCCTTAACGAGCAGGTAGGGTCAGGGGTCATCCTGCTCTAGGAGGCCCGGAGGTCAGATTGTTGATAATGGGGTTCGAACCCGGATCCTTCTTTCTGTTCTGCCTCCGGCCCCTGTGTGTGTGGAGAAGGGGTGAATGTGGAAACGGGAGAAGGAAGTGAAACATCCATCTTCTCCGAAAATGTTTAAAGTGCGCTTTGTGATTAATATAATAGAAAGAATAGAAGGAAAATATGAATCGGTCAAGTTGTATGAAACCATTGTCATGCACATCAAAGTGTCCCATTATCAGATACTTGGTGGAGCTATTTGACTTCACTTAGAGGAATAATCCCACAATCAATACGGAAACACACACAACTTGGCACAAATTTAGTTCGGAGACTTCAGAAAGACTCTGAGAAACCGAGGGAATAATATCAGGGCATATTGACACGTCGTGGTGTGGCGGCAGCTCAGATAGCGTGTTTCCCAGAGAATCCTCGCTGTGTTTCCAGCCTGGATTCCGTGAGCAGCGAGGAGGAGGAGAAAGCAAAGCCGTTTACCGTCTGCGAAATTACATCGGTACGTGAGAGCTTGGCGAGAATGAGGGGAATTATGAGAGCATACAAGTTAGCAGTTATCGGGAGTCGTTAGAGGGGGATTTGGACGGAATGGGATGAATAAATGTGTTTGCGCTTTGCAGTCCCTCTAGTAATAATCAGGGACCATCTAAACCCACAATCAGGGTGTCTGGGCGCACACGCTGCTCTGGGTAAATAAACACACACAACCGGTAAATCAACCAAAAGCTGCTTAGATGCTTTATGTCGGGAGGGGAAGCCAGGCGGGAAACGAAAAAAAAAAGAAGAGAAAACCGGTTAAAACTGGACCTGGTCTACGGCCGCAATCAGTTAGTGCAAATATTGAATTTGCCCAGCGAGGGACTCGGAGAAGGTATCGTTAAAAAATTAAAAAGGGGATGGCAGCCGCGGCCTGTTGCTCTCGTTAGAGAACGACGACGCCACGGGACACAATTAAAAGTTGACGTTAACAAAAGACGCAGTTCATTATCCGACGGAGTGGGCGTGGCTGGCAGCGGGAGGCGCGTCAGCCCACGGCTTTCCCGTTCCGACGGCCGGGCGCATGTGATTAATTAATCGTCTGCATCCCTGATGCGCCCGTCGGTTCAGGCTGCTTCCTCGTTGTTCTCTGCGTGGGACAATCGGACGGCCCATTCGCCCGCTTGCCCACCCTCGGTTGGGGTCACGGATGGGGTCACGGTCGAGTCGGTCTGCGAGCGGCTCGGCGGTGAAAGGCAGGCGCTGCCCCCGCTTACCTGGGCTCCGTCTCTGGTTCTCACCCCGGAACAATCAGCATGCAGAGAGGCACACACAAGCTCACACACAAATACACATACTTTCTCTCTCCCTCTCCCACACTTTTTTTCAATTAAACACTCGTACACTTATGTACACACACACACACACACACACACACACACACACACACACACACACACACACACACACACACACACACACACACACACACACACACACACACACAGCCTCTCTCTTTCTCTAACACCCCCTCCCCCCGCTTTCTCTTCATCCTTTCAAGGGTCAGAGCTGACCACATTACCACACACTCTCTCTCTCACTCTCACACACACACACACACACACACACACACACACACACACACACACACACACACACACACACTTATTAATACACACAAAACATATCATCGCACACTCTTACACACACACAAACACTTACTAACAGATCCCACAACCTATCATGGACATACTCAGACACAAACACACTCCGGCACACACAAATACACACACACACACACACACACACACACACACACACACACACACTCAAACACACACCCATAAACATACATACACACAATTACCTGACAACAAACTCTCTTACAAATATTCCCCGACACACACACACACACTTATTAATACACACAAAACATATCATCGCACACTCTTACACACACACAAACACTTACTAACAGATCCCACAACCTATCATGGACATACTCAGACACAAACACACTCCGGCACACACAAATACACAAACACACACACACACACACTCAAACACACACCCATAAACATACATACACACAATTACCTGACAACAAACTCTCTTACAAATATTCCCCGACACACACACACACACACACACACACACACACACACACACACACACACACACACACACACACACACACACACACACACACACACTTTCTTACACACCAAAACACCCTCTAACTAACTACAAATCCCCAACACAAAATCTTACTCACACATTATCCCAACAAACACAAACACACACACACACACACACACACACACACACACACACACACACCACACACACACACACACAAACACACACACACAATCACTAAAACATACACTAACACTCACAACCCCAGCCCTGCTACCCTCCCCACCCACCTCCAGCCAAAGCCCTGTAACCCAGACGGGTGGAGGTCAGAGAACTCCTCCAGAAGTGCTTCAGCAGCACTGTTGATCGGACGTTATTATCAGGACAGAAAAGCCCAGTCCGCCCCGAGCTGTCAATGTGCCGTTTGCAGCGCAACCAGAATTAATAACTTTATTAGCTCGCAGTGGCGTCAGCCAGAGGGATGAACGTTAATTATTCTAACGGTTCTATTTCAAAACACGAGGTCTCGCGTGGGTGAATCCTTCACCAATATCACAACTTATGTCCGCAGCGCATCTGCATGATGACAGGGACTCTTGGTCAGTGTGGGAACAACAGCAAGTCGCTGGCATAGATAGACACATAGATATGAGTAGATGCACACGGCGCTATACAGCCGCGCTTATAAACGATGTACTCATACAACTTGACAACTAGTTAAAGAACCGGTTGGGAAAACCATCAAACCGCTAAGCACCTTATGAAACGCTATCTTTACTGATTTGGATTTAAATCAGACGCCGTTATATTGAGACGCCGTTAAAACAACATTTTAGGTTTAAGTTAAAGAAACGTAATAATATTATTATTATTATCGGAGGAGAGAGCGGCGGGGAACTTACTGATGGATCCACTGCTAATGAAGGTCAAACAAAAAGATTTCTGCTCATAGTTTGAGCAGAATTATCACGTTCAGCAACGCAGCGTCGGCTCGTAGGAGAGTTTAGTGAAAGGACTCAGAGGTAAAGCCTCCAGAGTTGAAGGTCAGAAGAGGGGGTTTAATACGTCTGGCATCCCGCCCAGTCCCTGTGCTTGAAAGGACATCATTTCTACAGTTCTATAGCTGAGCTTTTGTTTGCCTCCTTCAAAGATAAATTGTTTTCCTAACTGAATACAGACTGTTTTCTTTATACCTCTCCCCCAAGACTTCGACATACAGCATGAATTAAAACAGCTCCATTGTTTTTTACTCCGAGATTGAATCAAACTCAAATTTGAATGCTTTCAAGTCAATCATTTTTTCCTTTTTTCACCACCAGGGCACAAAGAGAGGGCACTTATGTAAAGCTAAGTGTTGCCAAATGACATTTCTTGCTTCACCGTTGCGGCCCAGTCTCTAAAAGGAAAAACAGATAACGTATTTGTACATTTCTGAAAAGATTGAAATGGGGTGTGGAGGAGGGAGAGGGTGTGTGTGTGTGTGTGTGTGTGTGTGGGGGGGGGGGGGGGCGTGGGAGAGGGATGAATATTTCAGGCAGAGGAGCTTTGATGGAGAGCATCTGAGAGTTGGAGAGCACAGTGAGTCTCCAGCCAGAGGCCTTAGCCTCCTCTAGACTCCCAGAGAGAGAGAGAGAGAGAGAGAGAGAGAGAGAGAGAGAGAGAGAGAGAGAGAGAGAGAGAGAGAGAGAGAGAGAGAGAGAGAGAGAGAGAGAGAGAGAGAGGAATAGAGCGGCCCTTCCATCCAGCTGAGATAATGGAATTGGTGTGTTCTCCCTGAGCTGAGCTGGTCTTCTCGCTGGACGTTAATTCTCTTAATAGCAGGGACCTCTTCATCCTCCTCCTCTTCCTCCTAAAGCCTCCCTGGCAGGAGCTCACTAGCTATGGGCAGGGAGAGAGAGGGAGAGGGAGAGGGAGAGAGAGAGAGAGGGAGAGTGATAGAGAGGGAGAGGGAGGGAGAGAAACGGAGAGAGGGGGAGAGATATTTGGGGTGCAAGGGGTGGTTGTGGATTTTGTGAGGTGTGTGTGTGTGTGTGTGTGTGTGTGTGTGTGTGTGTGTGTGTGTGTGTGTGTGTGTGTGTGTGTGCTAGTTTCAGTGTGTGTGTGTGTTTACATGTGTGTGAGAGAGAGTGTGTTTGTGTGAGTGTTATTGTGTTTGCATGTGAGTCTATTGTGATTGTGTTAGTGTGTGTGTGTGTGTGTGTGTGTGTGTGTGTGTGTGTGTGTGTGTGTGTGTGTGTGTGTGTGTGTGTGTGTGTGTATGTTTGTGTGAGAGTGTTATTGTGTATGCGTGTGAGTCTATGTGATTTTGTTAGTGTACGTGTATGTGTTTGTGTTAGTGTGTGTGTGTGTGTGCGTGTGTGTGTGTGTGTGTGTGTGTGTGTGTGTGTGTGTGTGTGTGTGTGTGTGTGTGTGTGTGTCTGTGTGTGTGTGTCTGTGTGTGTGTGTGTCTGTGTGTGTGTGTGTGTGTGTCTGTGTGTGTGTGTGTGTGTGTGTGTGTGTGTGTGTGTGTGTGTGTGTGTGTGTGTGTGTGTGTGTGTGTGTGTGTGATGATTGATGTGAAAGGGGATTAACCGAGGAACTCACAGCTTACCATTGTTGTCTGCGCGGCTAATGTAGCGGCGTAAGAGAATATAAAGGCTTCTAATCCCCATCTAATCACTTTTTTATTTATGTATTTTCTCCCTTACAAAACGCCATAACTTTATTTGTATACACGACAGTTGGTGCTGCAGACAGCTTCAGGGACTCTTCTTATGCTAAATGCACCCTTTATCCAAAGAGCTGCAGGCTTAGAAGAGGATCTCATCTGGAAAGACAAGATGTGCATTTTTTCCTTCAAATAAAGGAAATAACGTTTTTTGGTAACACTTTATAATAAGGTGGCAATAGCAAACTAGTCATTACCTATCCCTTCGTTAATATTTGTTAATTGTTATTAAACTATCTATTTGGCCCAAGTTAATAGTTTTTTTTCACCTACCACAGAGTGTCGCTGGTTAGGGTTAGGGTTAGGGTTAGGGCCGTGTGTTAGGGTTAGGGCCGTGTGTTAGGGTTAGGGTTAGGGTTACGGTTGTGTGTTAGGGTTGGGTTAAGGTTATGCAAACAACTAATATTTAATAAACGATGAAAAAACTATAAACTTGTGCCCAATAGATATTTTAGTTACAATTAATAATTATTAACAAAGGGTAAGGGAATGACTAGTTTGCTATTTATTATGGCACCTTATTATAAAGTGTTACCCGTTGTTATTTTTTTTATCACTGCATCTATCAGTATGTATCACTGCATCAGTCTATCAGTATGTATCACTGCATCAGTCTATCAGTATGTATCACTGCATCAGTCTATCAGTATGTATCACTGCATCAGTCTATCAGTATGTATCACTGCATCACTATGTATCACTTCATCAGTGCGTCACTATGTATCACTGTATCACTGCACCGCTGAATCACTGCATCGCTATCCATCACTGCATCACTATCTATCACTGCTTCAGTCTATCAGTATTTTTTCACTGCATCAATATGTATCAATGCAACAGTGTATCACTGTGTATCAGTGCATTACTATGTATCAATGCACCACTGTTTTATGTATCACTGCACCAGTATATCAGTATGTATCACTGCATCACTATGCATAACTTCATCAGTGTATCACTTTTTATCACTGCAGGGGAATGCACCTCGCTCAATGATACTTACCATATCTTATCCTAAAAGTCTTAAATAAACAAACAAAAAAAGTAAAAAAGAACAAAAAGTCCTGAAGCCGTTTTCTGAAAGGGGTCATTATTATCCACTGTTTGGGTTGTCGGCCAACTTGGTAGGATTAATGGATTTAATGAGGGAGTTTGCTTTAAAAAACGTAACGACAATTAAATGATCCTCCCCTGAACTCAAACACATCTAGGGCAGTCGGATGTGTAGTAAACAATTAAGAGGAAGGAAGAGAGAGGTAGAAAGAACAGAATGCTGTGCCAAGAACAGCTAGGTGCCCCAATAGATGCTGCTGATGAATTCTGATAAAGACAATATTTGCTGTTCAGACTGGCTGCTCTTAGGCTGTGTCTCTGACGAAGGCACCTGCTCAACGGGATTAAGGCTTATGAAATATTGAGTCCTGTTGGATGATGCTTTAGTGACTTTGGATTCCTTTCAACTATCCGAAATGTTTTACTTAATTAAAAGGGGAGGAGGAGGAGGAGGAGGAAGAGGAGGATGTGCTTTTGGCAGGGATGTCTTGTAATGTCTCTAAAAAACAGCTCAAATGTCGAGTTTGTAGTCCATTATACAGCGAGTATACATCTTTACAGTTATATGTGAATACGGACCTATATGTAATGTCACACACACAAGGTTAGACAGTACAGAGACAGGTCATTAAGGAGCAGGAAGGGGTTAGACAGTACAGAGAGGTCATTAAGCGGCAGGTAGGGGTTAGACAGTACAGTGAGGTCATTAAGGAGCAGGTAGGGGTTAGACAGTACAGAGACAGGTCATTGAGGAGCAGGTAGGGGTTAGACAGTCCAGAGACAGGTCATTAAGGAGCAGGTAGGGGTTAGACAGTACAGAGACAGGTCATTAAGGAGCAGGTAGGGGTTAGACAGTACA
>NC_044054.1:32648080-32650580 GCF_902167405.1 Gadus morhua
CGCCACCTCACCACCACCACCTCACCACCACCTCACCACCACCACCACCACCTCACCACCACCTCACCACCACCTCACCACCACCACCACCACCACCACCTCACCACCACCACCACCACCTCACCACCACCTCACCACCACCTCACCACCACCACCACCTCACCACCACCTCACCACCACCACCACCTCACCACCACCTCACCACCACCACCACCTCACCACCACCACCACCTCACCACCACCTCACCACCACCTCACCACCACCACCACCACCTCACCACCACCTCACCACCACCTCACCACCACCACCACCACCATCACCACCACCTCACCACCACCACCATCACCACCTCACCACCACCTCACCACCACCTCACCACCACCTCACCACCACCACCACCACCTCACCACCACCTCACCACCTCCACCACCACCATCACCACCACCTCACCACCACCTCACCACCACCTCACCACCACCTCACCACCACCACCATCACCACCACCTCACCACCACCTCACCACCACCTCACCACCACCACCACCACCACCTCACCACCACCACCTCACCACCACCACCTCACCATCACCTCACCACCACCACCTCACCACCACCTCACCATCACCTCACCACCACCACCACCTCACCACCACCTCATCACCACCATCACCACCACCTCACCACCACCTCACCACCACCACCTCACCACCACCTCACCACCACCTCATCATCACCTCACCACTACCTCACCACCACCTCACCACCACCTCACCACCAGCTCACCACCAGCTCACCACCAGCACACCACCACTTCACCACCTCACCGTCAGTTCACCAACAACTCACCGTCACTTCACTACCACCTCACCACCAGCTCACCACCAGCTCACCACCACTTCACCACCTCACCGTCAGTTCACTACCACCTCACCGTCACTTCACTACCACCTCACCATGGCTTCCTCCTCTAGCATGGGTTCTCCCTGATGCTAACAGTCAGCTTTGTGTGGTGACGATGCAGGTAGGCTCCAGTCCTAGTGAGAGCCGAGGTGGACGGACGGGGTGTTCAGCAGGTATTTAATGCGTTAGCGAGGTTCCACATGTGGCTCTATCTGCCGCAGAGTTCCAGGAAAACTAAATTTTTTCGTGCTCTCATGTTTTTAGTTTATCTTCAAACGATTGCCTTTCATTTTCTATTCATTATTTTCTTACAATGTGCTTCCTGCCTTTGAGAACGCTTTGAATGGCCTTTGTGTTACCTGGGTGCGTTACATTTAAAGACTCCTTTTAGAGGCGCTTAGGTAGACACGGTAGTTGGTAGATATGAACTTAGTGTGGCTGAGGGGCTAGATAGTGAAGTTAGTGCTGTTGAGAGGGAGGGAATTGTGAACTCAGAATAAACCTCAGAACAGCCAGGCAGGGTATCAGAGGACAGCCAGAGGACGCGGCAGGAGATGTGTGCACACACCCACACACTGTTACTACCAACACACACACAGTACACACAAACACACACACACACACCCACACACTGTTACTACCAATACACACACAGACACTCTACCACCAATAAACACAAACATGTACACACAAACACACACACACACACACACACACACACACACACACACACACACACACACACACACACACACACACACACACACTGTTACTACCAATACACACACAGACACTCTACCACCAATAAACACAAACATGTACACACAAACACACACACACACACACACACCCACACACTGTTACTACCAATACACACACAGACAGTCTACCACCAATAAACACAAACATGTACACACAAACAATAACACACACACACACACACACACACTGTTACTACCAATACACACACAGACGCTCTACCACCAATAAACCCAAACATGTACACACAAAATCAAACACACACACACACACACACACACACACACACACACACACACTGTTACTACCAATACACACACAGACACTCTACCACCAATAAACACAAACATGTACACACAAAATCAAACACACACACACACACACACACACACACACACACACACACACACACACTGTTACTACCAATACACACACAGACACTCTACCACCAATAAACACAAACATGTACACATAAACACACACACACACACCCACACACTGTTACTACCAATACACACACAGACACTCTTACCACCAATACACACAAATATGTACACACAAACACAAACACACACACACACACACACACACACACACACACACACACACACACACACACACACACACACGTATACATACGCATAAACACAACCTTAAACAACATATACGCTAACATGCACACACAATGTTTAAACCCTCACACAAATACAAGTCCTAACAAGTTCACACAGTCATGCACATTCTCAATCACACACAGACACACAGACTCACGGACACACACACATATCCTCACCCCCCCCACACACACACACTACAGACTCACAGACACACACACATATCC
>NC_044054.1:32653080-32670580 GCF_902167405.1 Gadus morhua
CAGTTCTGCTAATTGAAGTTCAATACACACACGCCTATTTCGCACGGCCCAATTTCTGCTAACTGATATTTAACAGACATAGACGTTATTTTATCAGAGCACTAGCTCTGGTGACTGAGGCCTAGCTGTTTAAAATACCTGCCGTTTAAGACACACAACTCCAGCCCTGGACTAGCTCTGCTCGCTGACGGCTAGCGGGGAGTCAGACGGTTCTCCACACTCTGACGATCACAGAGAGGAGAGGAATGAATCAATCACATTAGAGACGATTAGGGGGCCATGTTGGAACAAGAGCCAGCGTGTTAGCCTACCCTTACGATAAGTGCGATGGGATCTTGAGTGAACAGGGAGTCAGGACTTCGGTTTAACGTCTTATCCCAAAGATTGGAGGAGCTCTTCGACAGGACAGGAGTCCCTGTCTCCTTCCTGGGGCGATAACCCAGGCCAGAGGGATGGGCGCCCCCTACTGGCCGTCCAACACCGCCACCATCACCCTTAAGTTTAAGACTTAACACTTTAGCTGTTTATAGCTGTCTGCTAACTGACTAACGAGCTCAGCTTAACAGTTAACATTTTAACTGAAGTTTAGGTCTTACCACTTTAGCACTGCGCTAGCGGTCTGCTAAATGAAGCTTAACAGTTTAAAGTTTAACTTAAGTTAAAAAGGTCCCATGGCATGCCACCAGGTGTGAGTGTGATTAGCCGTCACACATCTAGGTGGACGCGCCCACTTGTGATGTCATAAGAGCCCGATTTTCAAAACAGCTTGTAAGGCTAATCACACTCACGCCTGGTGGCATGTCATGGGACCTATAATACACCTCTTAGGTGCTCACTATCATTTAACAGAGTGACATACATGTACACTAACTAATTTAGCTGACACTTTCATCCAGAGCAACTTACATAGTCAGGCTGAACAATCAAAACATGCAGACACAAAACCGTAGCGCCGTGGTGGCGTCTGTGAGGCAAAGCTGAACAGGGACAATTTGAGACCTGCAGTAAAACTTGGCAGTGTTGTGCCTAATTGTAGTTTACAGTGAACTGTATCTGTTTTCTATTTAGAGTCATCGCCACTCTGGGATTATTAAAATGTGGTGCAGAAACATGCAGAAGTCGTGAGTTAGCGTACGCTGTTCACTCGCTGGAAACAGAAAAATATCAAGAGGCCGACAGGGAGAAAAAGGAAAATAACAACGATAAATCAGATTAAATTGCTAAAATTAAGACATGATTTTATTTTCAGACGTTTTGCCGAAAAACATTCACTTCCAGGTCACTTAGTTCTTATTAATTATAGCAAAGTGCTGCACAAAGTACACCAGTGAGTGCTCCGTCTTCGTATGTCACAGCAAGGCGAGGAGGTGCCTATAGACTGGTCCTCCTGTGACCTTATACTGCAGCTAAATGTATCTTCATTTAACAAGACACTTTCTCCTACCAATATCCACCCATTATCCGCCCGATAATATCCATTCAATGACCATCAAATATTCTTCAATCTACATTGACATTTACATTTAGAGCATTTTGCAGACGATTCTATCCAAAGTGACTTCCAATAAGTACATTTGTCAGAAGAAAGAAAAACAATTATCTCTGTCAGTGCGGTAAGGATGTTCATAGAACCAAGTGCCAAGCACTAGAAATCGCTACGTTAACCCATTCCCCTTATACAACAGAGATAGCGAGGATCACCTAGAACCTGATTGGTAGACAGCAGAGCTAGGCTACATTAAGCTAACACTTTCTTCAGGGTTCTACTCTACCTTCTTAATAACCCAATATCACCTAGCATGGTGTGACTTCACTCGTCTCCTTCGTTCTTTCCACACCGAGAACAACACCCCGATGCAATCAACTACGGTGGCACGACAGCAATAGGGGAGTGAGAATTAAATATTCAGAGACTGCGCCTGACATTTCATCAAAGAGGGTTCAGTGAAACATTAGCCGTCACATCCGCAGAGAGCGCTCGCCGCTGAGACGTGCATGTTGCAGAAACATTAGGGCAAATCACTCTCTGTGATTGGTTTAACATCGGCCAATCAGTTGGGGGCAAGCGATAATGACAGGAAATCAGCACTGAAAGAGAGCGAGAGAGCGAGAGAGAGAGAGAGAGAGAGAGAGAGAGAGAGAGAGAGAGCGAGAGAGCGAGAGAGAGAGAGAGAGAGAGAGAGAGCGAGAGAGAGAGAGAGAGAGAGAGAGAGAGAGAGAGAGAGAGAGAGCGAGAGCGAGAGCGAGAGAGCGAGAGAGAGTGAGAGAGAGCAAGAGCGAGAGAGAGGAAGAGAGAGACACTTCAACAGCTAAACACAATTCCGCCCCACCAAACGTCGCCCCTCCAGAGATGAGCGGCCTGCAAATCAGGAGTATGGAAACCAGGCCAGCGGTCTGTCTACCGCCTCGCTCTTCAAGGCTCGCTTCCGCTCCCGCTTCCCTCTCCCTCTCTCCCTCTCTCCCTCCCTCCCTCTCTCCCTCTCTCCCTCTCCCCCTCTCTCTCCCCTTCTCTCTCTCCCCCTCTCTGAGAGACCATTCATTACCATCATATGTCATCAGATGGCGTGTTTTTGTGTGAATGTGGGTGATTGTGTTTTTCCAGACGTGAAGCTGTGACATTAAGTAGGCTATTGGTCTAAAGGACGGCTGAGTCACATGGCTGCAATCAGACCTGCATCAGGCCGTCTGCTGAGGACTGCAGGGACAGACAGACAGACAGACAGACAGACAGATATGTAGAAACAAACAAACAGACAGGCCGGGTCGTACAGACCGATGCATAGCTAGATATAGATTCATTTAGACAGAAAGACAGAGATGTGTGGACAGATGGATCTATATCTATAGATCTAGAGTGTGGTCTCTACAGGACGACAGCATCACTGCATCACAGTCTTTGTGAGGTGATGTGTGAGGTGAAGTGCTGGGTCTGTCTGCAGGAAAACCTGCAGCCCGGTCACACCATTAGCGTGCCGGTCAGAGGCGTGGCGTTGACGGGCTGTGTCAGGGAGAGCCAGGCCACCCCCCCTCCACCCGTCACCCACTTGGCACATTTGGGCGCCTCACCGCACCCTAGGAAATATTTCATGAGTTCTAAGTGACTCAAACACACTGGGAGAATTTTAGATCAGGTCTTAACGTTTTAATATAGCCAAGATATTTAAAATGTGGGAGGGGAAGGAAAAAATAACTCCATCTTTCCTCGTGATTATGTATGCAGACAAGAGAATGGAGGGATATTCCACACTCTCCTCCTCCTCTTCTTCATCCTCCTCCTCTCCTCTTCATCTTCTTCCTCTTCTTAATCTTCCTCATTCTCCTCTTCTCTTCATCTTCCTCCTCTTCTTAATCTTCCTCATTCTCCTCTTTTTCATCCTCCTCCCCTCTTCCTCCTTCTCCTCTTCATCAACTTCATCCATCTCCTCTTCATCTTCCTCCTTCTCCTCTTCCTCTGTCTTCATCTTCATCAGCTCCTCTCAGGATTTTAATCTTTTCATACTTATTTGTCTTCTGCCTTCATAATTATACTATTGCCTTTAAAATGTGAATAAAAGTTAAAGTTATTCAAAAGGTTCCTAATGATAATAAAATGGGATGACTAATTTGGGATGACTTTGGCCCAGTGCATTTTCAACTCAACAGTTTCAGAAAGAGTTTTCTTTTGTAGTTGTTGTTGTTGTTGTTGATGTAGTTTCTTTGGCCCGCAGTTCCACCAGGAATGATTTGAATACATTTTTTATGTTTGGAAGAGGTTCAATTCAAGCACAGCCTCTACCATCCCCTCTCTGTGGGCTGATGAACACTCTGGCTCTGTCGTGGGATAATCAGACTAAATCAGCCCATCTGCTGAACACTGCAGCCCCACCATTCACACTTAGCAGTCTGACGATGTTAACTTTCTGTTGATTTGTCGGTCTGTCTGTGTGCTGCGTTTCTAGCATGGAGGGATGGAGGGATGTACCAATGGATGGACGGACCGTATGAAAGATAGAAAATATTAAGATTGAGAGATATTGAAATCGATTAGACATGGACGGAATAGACATGGACAGAAGGAACCAAGTACATACAGGTCGACTTAGAGAACAGGGTGAATGGGATAGAGGGAGACAGACGGACAGACGGACAGACGGACGGACGGGCGGACGGACGGACGGACGGACGGACGGACGGGCGGGCGGACGGACGGACGGACGGACGGACGGACGGACAGACAGACAGACAGACAGACAGAAATCTAAGTTCTTTCATTTAAACATTTTAAAGCTACGGTAGGCAATTTATTTGAGACAGTTTGTTTGGTAACATCAATTCTCTTTACATTCTGAAAGCATTAAAAAAATGAAAGCAATTAAAAATGTGAAGCCAATTACTCATAATATTTTCATTTACTGTGTCCCATTATATTAAATTAAGTCAAATAAGATATATTATATTAATAATTTAAGAAATGGCCTTGATAGAGTCAGATAATAGATAATATATAGTGATAATTCTAGGTGGATATCCATCTTTTATGACACACAATAAACGGGGAAAAAATGTATGTTTCAGTTACTTGTTTGAACAACTTCTTAATGATAAAATAATGACATAACCCATTACCGCCACTTTGCGTGACTTATGGAGAGAACGTCTGTTGTTATCATGGTTGCTTTGTAGGTAGAAATAAACCACAACATCCATGTTTTATGATCTGTATCGCCTCTGGTGGCTCCAGGGAAGGATGATTTCACGTGATCCCATTTAACACGTGAGGCTGGGATTCATGTGCTCATTACATGTCAGGAGGGTGGTATTCGTCGGTGCATAAAATGTAAGGAGGCTGGGATTCATGTACTCATAACATGTCAGGAGGGTGGTACTCATCGGTGCATAACATGTAAGGAGGCTGGGATTCATGTGCTCATAACATGTGACGAGGCTGATATTCACCCGCTAATATCGTGATGAGGCTGGTATTCATGTGCTCATAACATGTCAGGAGACTGGTATTCATGTGCTCATAACATGTCAGGAGACTGGTATTCATGTGCTCATAACATGTCAGGAGATGGTATTCATGTGCTCATAACATATGACAAAGCTGGTTTTCATGTGCTCATAACATGTGACGAGGCTGTATTCATCCACTCATAACATGACAGGAGGCTTGTTTTCATGAGCTCACAACATGTGACCAGGCTGGTATCACTCCGCCTCATAACATGTGATGAGGTGGAGTGATAACAGCCTCATCACATGTTATGACGCTGGTACTCCTCCCCTCATCACATGTTATGACGCTGGTACTCCTCCCCTCGTAACATGTTATGACGCTGGTACTCCTCCCCTCGTAACATGTTATGACGCTGGTACTCCTCCCCTCGTCACATGTTATGACGCTGGTACTCCTCCCCTCGTAACATGTGATGGGGCTGGTACTCCTCCCCTCGTAACATGTGATGGGGCTGGTACTCCTCCCCTCGTAACATGTGATGGGGCTGGGTTCCCTCTGCCCTGCCCCGTTCACTCCCGCCGCAGTATCCAGCGTCTATCAGAGTACTTTCTGAAGGGCTGATTATGGTCCCACGGTCGCGGTCGGCAACGCAAGGGGGTTACGGACCCTTTCCGTCCTTGCGGACCCTCTTTGCGTCCACCGCAAGGGCCGGACGTGCGCCTCTCAAAAATTGTAACCTTCCGTCGAGGCGACGCAGCAGCAAGGGCTGTGATTGGTCCGCTTACTAAAACCCGACGCAGAATCATAGGCCCTCCGACCCTCATGGCCTCATGGTCTCATGGCCTCCTGGCCTCCTGGCCTCATGGCCTCATGGCCTCATGGCCTCCTGTCCTCCTGGCCTCATGGCCTCATGGCCTCCTGGCCTCCGCGTCCTGAGAGTGAGACGTAGGAGTGAGAGGGAGCAGGAGGCCTCCAAAGGGCCGGGAACGATCAGACCCGGAGAGGAGGAACCCCGAGCCGGAACAGGACCAGGGACCCATCGTTCCGGAACGCGGGGTGGGTGAGGGACTGAGCGGGCGTCAGACGTGTGAGAGTGGGAGCAGGAGGCAAGGCAGCAGAGGAGGTGAGGTTATGAGGCCGAGGTGCAGAGCTCTTTCCCCGGCCCCGACGGGGAAACCGTGGGGCCGTGAGGTTCTGTTCAATAAGCCTAAACTAGTGTCAGGCTGAACTTTGAAGAGAGAGATGGACAAGATGGAAGGGAATATTACATCATCTAATTAGGAGCATTATTATGACTGCTTTGTTGATTGTTAATGTCGTATTTATTATGTAGAAGTGGTTGCGGGGGGAATCTGGAATACTGTGGGAAGTGCGAGGTCTCCCTCCGTCGATTGAATACGGGCTGGAAAATGGAGGCGTATTATGGCCCTTATAATAGAATATCATCAGACTGGAGCCGGGAAATAAAGAGCATTCATTAACAGAATGGGCTGTTGGGGCGGCGCTTTGATGTGCGTGTGAAGTGGGAAGTAGAAAGGCAGCGTTGGAGCGCCCCCGACGGAGCGGTGGCTGTGATCAGCGCGCGTCGCCTCTCACTCCGCGCCCCAATTAGGGGCGGACGTCCCGCGACGCGCTCATGAATCATACAGCGGCGCGCGGCCCGCAACCGCGACTGCGAATCACCGAACCACTGACGGGTCGGACACGAAGCCCCGAGTGTGGTGGGATCCTCTCTCTCTCTCTCGCTGAATGAACGGGGGAGGAACGGGGGAGGAACGGGGGAGGAACAAGGGAGGAAGGAGGGAGAAACGAGAGAGGAACGAGGGTGAAACGGCGGCGGAAAGAGGGAGGAAGGAGGGAGGAAGGAGGGAGAAATAGGAGAGCAACGAGGGAGAAACGAGGGAGGAACAAGGGAGGAACAGGGGAGGATGGTAGGAGAACAGTGTTTCTCTAAATAGAGGCCTCATGTTGAGCTCTGGTTCTTAAAGTGAGAAGAAGACTTTAAGCAGAACAGATGCCGACCGGCTGGATATGAAATGTGACTGTTTCACTTTTGGCAAAGAATACAAAAAAGTAAATCGTCATTCTATTGAAATGGAGACTGATCACGAAACAAAGACAACTAGAGATCGTATCATAACTTTTCATAATCATATCTTATGAACACATCTATGCTGGCATCAGAACGTAAGCTTTGAGAGGAGCTTTGTGGTAAAGCAAGCGGACGAAAATGATACAGAGTTCTTCTAAAGTGAACCACCATCATCCATACAGATGCTACTGGTGACCATCACATTGACCCACACAAGCTACTGGTAACCATGGTAACCATCACACTGACCCCACACCGGCTACTGGTAACCATGGTTACCATCACACTGACCCCACAACGGCTACTGGTAACCATGGTAACCATCACACTGACCCCTCACCGGCAACTGGTAACCATGGCAACCATCACACTGACCCCACACCGGCTGCCGGTAACCATGGTAACCATCACACTAACCCAACCCCACACAGAGGCTACTGGCAACCTGGTAGCAAAAAACGGAAATGACAACGGTTGCGTGGTGATTGCAATTTGCATTTGATTTTCGTGTTCGCATTCAGAACTTTTTAATTAAAAAACGCTGTCTGTGTTTTGTTGACGATAGCATCATGTCATTATATTTTATTAAAAACGAGGCAGAATGGATTTGGTCTTATTTCCGTGTGCAGGAATGAAGGCAATATCCAGCGTGAGTGTTTTTCTCTGCTGGATCCCTCACAGGGCTAGCATGGCTTGTTTATCTCCAAGGCTTTTCTCCAAAGGTCAGCAGAGACTAGATTGAGCCCTCCAACAACTTTCGCTCTCGTCCGAGTCTGAAGAAAAGGTTTTACGAGACGTTTTGATCGAAAAGGACTCCCAGCGAGTGAATAGAGTGAGACAGGCAATTAACGAGCAGGGATTCACTCATTCATCCAGTCACCAGTCCATTATTCATTGCTTTTCGCTTTTGTTTGTTTATGTACCACCAGGTATAGTCACTGTCACACAAAAAATAATTGACTGCTGGTGTTTGCAATCCTTCAAGTGTAACAAAACTTTCCCTCAGACAACAGATGGCGATACGATTCGAGTTTGACATTCAATTCCATTTCCCTGTGTTTTCTAAAGAGCACGTTTTCTGGAGCACTCACGACAGAAGGAGCACGTGTCAGGAATCTCCGGCTGTCGCCCGCAGGAACCTGGAGTCGAACCCTTCAATCCCCGACGCGTCGCGGCGGCGCCGAGCTAAACACCAGATTTACAGAAGCGCGGCAGGCGGCGTCGCCCAGCGCTAATCCATCCGCACACCTTCCTAATCTCAGCGCTTCACTCCGGCGGTGGGGGGGGGGGGGGGGGGGGGGGGGGGGGGGGGAACGACGGAAAGAGCGGGAAAACGTCAGACAAATAGCGTGTAGCCGTGTCATAATTACATGTTATTACAACACTCTCACACGAGGGGGGAAAAAGGGAAAAGCGCAGACACACGAAGCGAGAGTGATCCTTATAAGTGCGCCACAGCGCTGCAATAAAGCACACCTCCAAGTAGCGTGAATGGGATATTAACCAGGTTTCCGTGTGATTGAGTTTCCCCTGCCCGGGCCGGTTCTGTGGGGAGCAGGGCGCCTTGACAGGCCCATCAATCAGCACAGTGGGGCCCGAGTCACCGCGAGCTGCTGGGACGCCCGCCGGAGAGGGGGGGGGAGGGGCTGTCAGGCCTAAACAGGATATATGGCTCTCTCGCCGAGACACAAATTAGACAGTAAATACATTACGGAGGAAGTAGCCTCTTCCCGGGTAACATCTCTGTAATACCAGCAGCACCACTAACACCACCTCCTCCTCCTCCTCCCGCTCTGCCTCCTGATGCTCCCGGCGCCAGAATCAACACCGCAACGCGTGCTCAGACACGCTCCGAGGCATCGTGATGCCGACCCGATTAGTCATCCACCTTCACCCTGGACGACCGCACCCCACCTCACTACCGCGCCCACCGCGCCAACCGCACCCACAAACATCAACTCCACCACCACCACCAACATCACCTCCACCAGCACCGTCATTCATCATTATCGCCAGGACACGACTACCATCTCCATTACCTCGAAAATAACCTGCTCCTCCTCCACCACCACCGCCACCATCGCTATCACCAGTACAACGAGCACCACCACCCCTACCCCCACCAGGACCATCGCCATCACCAGTACAACGAGCAGCACCACCCCTACCCCCACCAGGACCATCGCCATCACCAGTACAACGAGCAGCACCACCCCTACCCCCACCAGGACCATCGCCATCACCAGTACAACGAGCAGCACCACCCCTACCCCCACCAGGACCATCGCCATCACCAGTACAACCACCTCCCACATCGCCAATACAACGTACATCACCAGCGTGACCCCCAACGCACCCCTGCTCCGTCCAAGCACCACTAATACCCCCCCCCCCCCCCACCCCAACCCCACATATCCACCATCTACAACAACACCATCACCACCATCACCAACATGAACTCCACCACCACCACCACCCCCGCCACCATCCCCAAAATGAACTCCACCACCACCCCTCCCCTACATCTCAACCTCAACAAGAGTCCAGGTTCCACAAGAGGATTTGTTACCGTAATTACCCCCCAAATGAACACTGGGCAATAGAGATCATTGATTGTATCCTTAATTATTAATAAGGCTCGGCCACTTGCGGTTGCAAATTACCATCCCCTCGTTGCATGAGCAGTCCTCTCATTTATTTCAGAGTGGCCGGAGCGATCCTCCCCTCTGAAACGCACCAGTGTCGTCATAGCGCATTAGTCATCGTCTCTGTGCACACAGCGCACATCCACGCAGGCTAGCAGCCAGCCGGGGTTATTATGTATCCGTGTTTACGAGTGGCGAAGCCGCCGCACTGGCTTTACAGATAATCATGAACAGAACGCTCAGACAACCAGCCCTAATTCACCAAATAAAGACTGGGAGTGACCTTTTAAAACGGGGGGGGGGGGGGGGGACTATTTAGAAACGCACACGGACATGCAGACCACAACAGACACCCGGGGCGGACGGCCGGACTGAGGCTGCTGCCAGGGAATCATCCGCCCAACGGGGGTGCTCCTGATCTGCGGTGCTGCGCCGGGATTGGCTGAGGACTGGATAGGTCAACACGTGTCTTATCTGTGTGTACCCCAGACACGCCGGCCGGGGCCGCCGCGGTCCAGCGGGTTATTCCGGTCGGCCGTTCTTCCTCCGCCTCGCATCTCGACAAAACGCCCGCTGTGGACTAATGAGAACCGCGACGGCGCCGAGACCAGCAGAGACACGGCCCCCCCCCCTGGGTCCTCGTCACCGGACCCCGGGGGTTCCCCTCTCAGGATCAAACCCGGTGCCTCACGGCGGAGGTACGGAGGGACCACCCACCCACTGCCCCCCTCCCAGACCCAGAGACACGAGGGACGAATGAGAGACAAAAGGGCCGCGTTTGAGTCTTATCAGATACATGATAGACAGAAAGAGACGAATGAGAGACATACCAGAGACAAACAAGGTACACATGAGAGTATTATGAGAGACGTATGAGAGACATATGAGACTCATTTGAGGGATACATGGGAGACGAACAAGAGAGACGATGAGGGACGAATGAGAGACGTATGGGAGACATGAAACATACGAGAAACATATGAGAGACATACGAAAGACATGAGAGACATACAAGAACCAAATGAGAGTAATATGAGAGACACATTAGAGATGTGAGAGACGAATGACAGAAACATGAGACAAATGAGACATATACAGTTTTTGTAATAACGCTGTTTAAAGAACGGCGTAAGGTAATGCCGTTATTTTTTCAGTAAGGGGGTAATCTAACTAATTACTGTGTCGTTACGTTTCTAAACGTTAAATGCGGTGTGTTACTATGAATTGATTGAATAAAAATAAGCGTACACGAACGCTGCTAGTGAGGAGACGTTAACAACGAGTTAAGCGATTATGATTGCCTAGATGGCAGAGTCATGTTACATGATAGCCAATCAGAGCCAGTGTTTTTAGACACAAGCCAGGATACACACACAAACACGCACACACACACATGCACGCACGCACGCACGCACGCACGCACGCACGCACGCACGCACGCACGCACGCACGATGAAGCAGCAGAAATGGCGAGTCCGGAGCAATCTGTTGAAAGTTGGCATTTTCAAGGTGGAGATATTGAAAATACTTCAAATTCATCGAGGTCTAAGGCAAGAATGTGCATGTAAACAACTCTAATTGAATGAAGCTAGTGGCCAAAAACACAGATAACTCCACCACCGCAAATTCTTTGCGATATAGCAACTTTATTTTTAACAGTAACGCAAATAGTTACTTTCCCTGGTAACTAGTTACTTTCGAACAAGTAGTGAGTAACTATAACTCTAACTTTAATATAACTCTATATATAACTCTAACTCTAACTAACTTTTTTAAAGTAACATTCCCAACATTGCACAGGAAATACATATGAACGACATTTGAGAGAGATATGAGAGACGAATGAGAGACATATGAAAGAAATATGAGAGAAATATAAGAGAGAGATATATGAGACAGGAAAGACAGTAGTAGAGTAGTAGTCGTTGACGATGCAGAGAATGCAGACAAGGAAGGTTTGACAAACAGGCAGTGATGAGTGAAGGCTGGGTGTTGGAGCTTCAGGACTCTCTTGTCTGGCTTTGGTCTGAAAGTACAAACAGTCCTACACAGTAAATATAACAGTATCACAGTAAATACAAAATACTGCAGCACCACACAGCTCATATAAGAGTTTTGCAGTACATACTTAATACTGCAGTCTACCACAGTATATATAACAGTACCACAGTAAATACTACATACTGCAGTCTACCAAAGTATAACAGCACCACAGTAAATACTAAATACTGCAGTCTACCAAATATATAACAGCACCTCAGTGAATACTGCAGTCTACCACAGTACATACAACAGTACCACAGTAAATACTAAATGTTTCTCTTGTCCACCAAAGAGACTTTGATTCCTTTACCTCTGAAACACAGGACCAGCGCTGCCTGTGTGCGGCCTCTCTGACCGGCGTCAACCCGGCAAACAAACCAGCGGGAAATAAAGCAGAGGCAGCGTTAGGCATGGCGGCGCTACGATCCACCGCGGCTACGATACGTAGAGGCTACAATAGCGGCGGCGCGGATGCTGGAGACAAAAGGCCAATTCGAAAGGCGTCGCTTCCTGTGTTGACAACTCATTAAGTCAATTAACACGGGGAGCGACCACTTAGACACGTTATAATGAACCTCATCATTCAATCATTCAACATAATGATGATAGATTATTATTTATATATATATATATATATATATATATATATATATATATATATATAATACCTACTTTTATTTTGACTCTAACTGTATCTAATTATCAAGGCAGTGTCTGGCCTTGGGCTGTCCAACGACTTCACCAGCGTTTTGTTGATGCTTTGTTTTCTGCCGCCGTTCTGGGCGCCCGTTCAGCGCTCAGCACTCTCCCCCTGGACGGAGGGATCCCTCCTCTGTGATCCTCCTCAAGGTCCCCCCCCCCGGGTTGGGTTTAAATCCCCCCTTTAAGTGCTTCAGAGGGCTTAGTGTTGGGGGGCCGGTCGTATTATGTGGGGCCCGTGGGGCCCGGGCGACCGGTGCTGTGATTAAGGGCTGAGGAGATCAACTTGAAACACACCCTCCCCTAAACGCGGGAGAGGAACCCCGAAAACGAGCGCTCGATCCGGACCGCGATCAGAGTGAGATGGAGGCGGAGCCCCGTGGAATGTCAAATGGTGAACGGACTGCGTTTATAAAGCGCTTTTCTCACCAGCGCTACTAACAGCGCTTTACAATACTGCCTCATATTCACCCATTCATGCACACGACACATTCACACACCGACGGCAGAGTCAGCCGCGCAGGGCGACAGCCAGCTGGTCAGGAGCAGTGAGGGTGAGGCGTCTCGCTCAGGGACACCTCGACACTCGGCGAGGAGGAGCCGGGGATCGAACCAGCAACCTTCCGGTTACCAGCCAACCTGCTCTACCCCCTGAGCCACATGCCTCGTGTAGAAGGAAGGGGGGGGGGGGGGGGGGGGGGTGGGTTTGTGGAGGCTGGAAGCCAGGAGTCATAGAATGGTTGGAATAAACCCTCTCTGGGCCCGTGAAAGCGTGATGGGCAGTGTACCCAGGACTCAACAGTTTTTATTAGTTCTCCGAGCGTAACGGAAACCACTCAGGATAGAACCCCAGACTAATTAAAAAACAAACAGTATTTGTGTGTCTGCCTCTCAACACCTCATGTAACTATCAACACTTGTATATACAGTTTATCTTTCTATATATATATAGATAGATATATATATATTCATATCTATACATATATCTATCCACATATATCTACATATATATGTATATATGTATCCATGTGTGTATAGATATATATGTGTATTCATCTATCTATCCATATGCAACTATGCATTTTTATGTATGTACGTGTATAGATATGTATGTATATGTGTATCTAGAGTATTCATCTATATCCATCTACTAACTCAACCTATCTTCCATGTCTGTATCGATCTGTTGCTGTGTCTATCTCTTCGTGTTTGTATATATCAACACATAGCCCAGTGGTAGCGCTGAATCGTCCATTAAGAGGCGTCTCCCTCCTGCAGCACCTGTTTGTGTATCAGGTGCTGTAGCCGACTGCCCTCAACCAACACTTCCTCCGCAGTAAATACTCTGAAATACGTTTTTTAACCCATTTGAGATATTTATCTGTTGTTGTGTTGCACCAACAACACACTCCCCGTGAACGGCCTCCCTCTGTCTCGTATGGTCGCTTTACGAAGACACTTCTACTCTCTGTTTTAATGAAAGGTAAATGAAACTGGGGTCCGTATTCTCCTGCCAATAAAAAGTAACAAAATGTTATTGTTGTGATAAATTCATAATCTATAAAAGGATGCGTGCGAGAATGCTTTGTTATGAAAACTTAAGACAAAGCAAACTATCACAGCGAACCACTTGAGTGCGGCCCAGTGCTGCCTCGGTGTTAAGTAGGACATACGAGACAATATATTTTAGATTAGAACCCGTTCTCCCTTCAGGATTCTGCTCCTAGTAACTAAATTAGGGCAGATTTTATCTGGGTAGTGCTTGAACACGCGTGTGACGGCACGCCCACCCGCTCAGTGGGCGTTCATCGCCTGCGCGGAGACACGGGGATAAGGACACGTGCTGGTGTGGGTTTAGAACGGCCATATGGCGGGACGCAACCAGAGGACATCTGTGGTTTACCTCCACGTCCAACGCTGAATACACTCAACACGCCAACAAGCAGACACCAAACACATACCGCAGTCTGTTCCTGCTTTGTTTTCGTTTAGAAGAGGCGGGTCCGTGTGGGAGCAGTGAGGATGTTCGACTCCCAGCTGATGGCTCTGGGTTTCCGCCCTAAACGTCCCCAGACGTCCACCCGTAGGGCTCCTTGAGCCAGATGTTCCAGCCCCTAGGTGCTCCTCGATGACCTCCTGAATCGACGTCCCTTCGAAGGCGTGTGTCTGCTGAACGACAAAACGGGCTGAGTCGTTTGGTCGTAAATAACAATCAATAAAACATACTTATATCACATGTGTTTACAGCAACAAATCAAAACACAAATAACATTTATATTTTACATTTAGGGTATTTAGCAGACGTTAGGGTATTTAGCAGACTGTTTTTGTCGAAAGCGACTTACAATAGGTGCATTTGTCAGAAGAAAGAGAAACAACAATATATCGCTGTCGGTGCAGTAATTATGTTCATAAAGCCAAGTGCCAAGCACTGACTATCGCTAATTGAACCCATTCCCTGTATACAACAAAGATAGCTTGGATAAAATGCTACACATGCTAAGTACCTGCTTGTTAAGTGCCAGGACGTACAACACACAAATAAGTGCGTACATTAAGTGCCAGGACATACAACATACAATAGGTGTGTAAGAGGGGTGTAGGGGGAGGCCATGCAGAGTCCGAACCAGTGAGTCTTGAGTGTTTTGCGGGTGAATACTCTAGAAGGATGGATGTGTAGACGGATCTTAGACGTGAATACTAATACAATAATATGTAGAAACAAAGACCTCTTCTTGAGTGTGTAACTCGTTCTCCAGCCGCTCTGTTTCCTCTGTCTCCACAGGGCAGTTCTGACCGGTCCCAGGCGGTCCTGACCGGTCGACCCTCGCGTGCGACCGAAGGTGTGAAAGATGCTTTTAGCTGCTGTCGTCGTCGTCCTCTGCACCGCCCCATCCCTGGTGTACGAGCTCCGGTCCGCAACACACCCTGCACACGCCCCGCCCATAAAACCAGACACCGCGGTGAGTACAGCAGGGGACGGCGAGAACCTGACCCATCATGGAGGATGTTATAGGGTCTGGTGTATGATAAGGGGGTACACCTTATGGAGGATGTTATAGGGTCTGGTGTGTGATAAGGGGGTACACCTCGTGGGGGATGTTAGGGTCTGATGTGTGATAAGGGGGTACACCCCATGGGGGATGTTATAGGGTCTGGTGTGTGATAAGGGGGTACACCTCGTGGGGGATGTTAGGGTCTGGTGTGTTATAAGGGGGTACACCTTATGGAGGATGTTATAGGGTCTGGTGTGTGATAAGGGGCTACCTTATGGAGGATGTTATAGGGTCTGATGTGATAAGGGGGTACACCTCGTGGGGGATGTTATAGGGTCTGAGGTGTGATAAGGGGGTACACCTCACGGGGGATGTTATAGGGTCTGAGGCGTGATAAGGGGGTACACCTTATGGAGGATGTTATAGGGTCTGATGTGATAAGGGGGTACACCTCGTGGGGGATGTTATAGGGTCTGAGGTGTGATAAGGGGGTACACCTCACGGGGGATGTTATAGGGTCTGAGGCGTGATAAGGGGGTACACCTCGTGGGGGATGTTATAGGGTCTGAGGCGTGATAAGGGGGTACACCTTATGGAGGATGTTATAGGGTCTGGTGTGATAAGGGGGTACACCTCACAGGGGATGCTATAGGGTCTGGTGTGATAAGGGGGTACACCTCGTGGGGGATATTATAGGGTCGGAGGTGTGATAAGGGGGTACACCTCGTGGGGGATGTTATAGGGTCTGGTGTGTGATAAGGGGGTACACCTCGTGGGGGATGTTATAGGGTCTGGTGTGTGATAAGGGGGTACACCTCGTGGGGGATGTTATAGGGTCTGGTGTGTGATAAGGGGGTACACCTTATGGAGGATGTTATAGGGTCTGGTGTGATAAGGGGGTACACCTCGTGGGGGATGTGATAGGGTCTGAGGTATGATAAGGGGGTACACCTCGTGGGGGATATTATAGGGTCTGGTGTGTGATAAGGGGGTACACCTCATGGGGGATGTTATAGGGTCTGAGGTGTGATAAGGGGGTACACCTCGTGGGGGATGTTATAGGGTCTGGTGTGTGATAAGGGGGTACACCTTATGGAGGATGTTATAGGATGTGATGTGTGATAAGGGGGTACACCTTATGGAGGATGTTATAGGGTCTGGTGTGATAAGGGGTTACACCTCGTGGGGGATGTTATAGGACCTGGTGTGATAAGGGGGTAAACCTTATGGAGGATGTTATAGGGTCTGGTGTGCATGATAAGGGGGTACACCTCGTGGGGGATGTTATAGGGTCTGAGGTGTGATAAGGGGGTACACCTCGTGGGGGATGTTATAGGGTCTGAGGTGTGATAAGGGGCTACACGTAAAGCAGCAGGCCGCTGTACGGTTGTATGTAGGGGGTGTGAGTAATGCAGCATGTTGTTTAGCATGTGTGTGTCTCTGTGGAAGAGTTCGATCCATCTACACATCCATCCATCCACAGTATCCAAACATCCGCCGGCATCATCCATCATCATCCTAGTTTATTTGACCCGGGCCGTAGTTATTCCTCTCCCCAGGGTGGGGCCTTTCTGACTCGTCGCATCGCCCTCTCCACACAGAGCGTCTTCTGGCCGTCTGAGGAACCAATCCCAGCCTCGCTCCGTCCTGCCGCTCTCCCTCCTCCCACGTCTTCTCCGGTCATCCTGGTCTCCTCTCAGAGGGCACGTCCGGTTTTCTAACAAGCGAGATCCGGCCAGTGCTGCTCAGTGTGGCCGAACCGCCTCAGTCTGTTTGTTGGCAGCACTGCGTCCACGTCCTGGATAACGAGAGAGTCTGAGCCTCCCAGGTATCCACCCACATAAACACCCACTCAGGCAACCATCGACCCACCAACACGTCCATCAATACATCCACACATCCACTCCCTCCACCCAAACACCTCCAACACATCCATCCATCCACCGACACATCCACTCCCTCCACCCAAACACCTCCAACACATCCATCCACCAACGCAACAACATTTAGCAGACGCTTTTATCCAAAGCGACTTACAATACGTACATTTGTCATAAGAAGTGCGACAATATATCGCTGTCGGTAC
>NC_044054.1:32675580-32765580 GCF_902167405.1 Gadus morhua
AGACGGACAGGTGATTGAAGCGCAGGCCCGTGTTTCTCACTAAATTGTGAGTATTTGCATCCTTTAGAAGGATGTTGATGTTGATACTACCGAACAGAACGCACACACATTATTGAGGTTCATTTTATTTTGTTTTCTCTTAAAAATGTTTTGTGCCGCTGAAGGGGGTACACAGCTGAAAAGAAATATCTAAGAGGGGATAATCAAGTAGAAAAGGTTTGAGAACCACTGGCTTAGGACTTAGCCAATGAGGCACAGTGTATCAGCAGCATTAGGAGAGCTCAGCTAGGTTAGATATCACAATTTGGCCAAAATATGAGTTGGGCAATTATGCAATGAGGCTAACGAAATGCCATAAGGGCAGCTCAGTAACACAGAGCAGATATTTGAAATGTGTGCGTTTTACATACTGTACATAGCCGCAAAGAATTCCATGATAAATGAATCCATTCCTCCCCAGATAGCCTAACAGCTGTTTGGAGAATCTCTGTTTTCACTCTTCTTTCTCTTCAAAAGTGTTAATAGATGTGCCAAGAGAGACGGAAAAAGAGAGAGGGAGAGAGAGAGCTATGGAGAGAGAGAGAGAGAGAGAGAGAGAGAGAGAGAGAGAGAGAGAGAGAGAGAGAGAGAGAGAGAGAGAGAGAGAGAGAGAGAGAGAGAGAGAGAGAGAGAGAGAGAGAGAGAGAGCGCTATAGAAAGGGCGAGAGAGAGAGAGAGAGAGAGAATGAGAGAGAGAAAGAGAGGGAGAGGGAGGATGAGAGAGAGAGAGAGAGAGAGAGAGAAAGAGAGAGGGAGAGGGGGGGACGAGAGAGGGAGAGGGGGGTATGAGAGAAAGAGAGCGTGTGAGAGAGAGAGGGAGAGAGAGAGAGAGAGAGAGAGAGAGAGAGAGAGAGAGAGAGAGAGAGAGAGGAGAGGAGCTGGTTGCCACGGCAGCCCAGGCGCTCATGGGAAATAGAGTATTCGAGAAAACTACACCACTTTCCCAAAACTGCTTGTTTGGGACCTCGGAAATGAATTTATGTCTTCCAGTTCTCCCTTGAAGTTTTAAATGAACCATTTTCGCAATGCATCCGTAAACATTTCTAAACTACAGCAATCTGCCTCCCTGGCCCTATCCACCACATGGATAGTTTGCATTGCAGAGCTATGTTTTGATATTATACTTGCAACAAAGCAAAAAAATGATCGCTTCTGTTTGATCTATTTTCCAATTTGTTGTGTGTTCCCGCTTCCAGCTACACTCTGAGCTAATTTGAGCTGTGCATTTTGAAGGGCAAAAACGCACATAAACACTTTCCCTTCTACATAAACAGACACACACATGCATGAATACCCCCCCACAAACACACTCACACACCTCAACAC
Source organism: Gadus morhua (assembly GCF_902167405.1). Taxonomy (NCBI): domain Eukaryota; kingdom Metazoa; phylum Chordata; class Actinopteri; order Gadiformes; family Gadidae; genus Gadus; species Gadus morhua. The sequence continues at coordinate 32,676,946 of NC_044054.1, forward strand.
ACACACACACACACACACACACACAGACTCTCCCATCCACACACACACAAATGAATGCACACATGAATACACATATAAATACCCATATACATTTATATACATGCACACAAATACACATGCATGTACATAGGCACAAACTCACATCTATGGTTGCACATGAATGCACACACATGCATGCGTGTGTGTGCATTCATATATTGTGAACACACACCCAATACACAGAAAGACTCAATACACACGCACACACACACACGCACGCACGGATCCACCCACACAGACACACATGAATGCACACACAAATGCCCCAACACAGTAACTTAGTCACTCAGTCACTCATTAACCCAATCACACACAGACACACAGACACACACACACACAGTCACACACACACACACACACACACACACACACACACACACACACACACACACACACACACACACACACACACACACACACACACACAAAGACACACACAAACACACACACACACACACACACAGTTTGTTGACATTTAACTAATCAGAACACCATGTGTGCTTTTCTTATCAAAGCCCGAGCAGCGACCGGTATGTGGATACACGGGGTCTCACTCATAGGCCGGCCCCCCCACGGGCCGGAGACCCCCTGGGGGTTCCAGGGGCCGGAGCATGAAGGGGGAGGCAGGGGCCAGGAGAGCTAGCCAGCCCCCCCCCCCCACACTGACGGAGCCAGCGGAGATCACAGGAGAGCAGAAATCTGACCAGTTATCACCAGACAGACACACCGGGGGGGGGGGGGGGGGGGAACCAGACCTCTAGCTCTCTCTCCCCTCCCCTCCCAAACACCTCGCCCTCTCTATCTCTCTCCCCTCCAAGATCAAACCTCTCTCTCTCTCTCTCTCTCTCTCTCTCTCTCTCTCTCTCTCTCTCTCTCTCTCTCTCTCTCTCTCTCTCTCTCTCTCTCTCTCTCTCTCTCTCTCTCTCTCTCTCTCTCCCTCTCCCTCCCCCTTCCAAGATCAAACCTCTCTCTCCCTCTCCCTCTCTCTCGAAATGGCTTTATCAAACATCTCGGCATGGCTTGAGTTATCCCACCTAACTCTTAAAGTAGGGTTAGGGAAAAAAACGGTGTCCATTTGCTTCTCCATGCGTATCAGGCCTGATCATGAATTATTTCAGTTAAGGATTAAGGAGGAAATCACTGAAGTTGTGAATGAGGTGAAGTTTTTCATCATCCTAGACAAATATTTGAAATTTGACTTTCAGGTTAAGTACATCTGTAACAAGGTCAAACAAAATCGTAACTGTTTTCGTCTTATCAGAAGGAACCTGTCACACAAAGCTGCAAAACTATACATGCATGCTATGATTCTTTCTCACTTATCATACTGCATCACATCATGGTCACAGGCTTTCAAAACCACTATGAAACTAATAGTCTCCATATACAAGCAAGGGATAAAAATCATGAACCAACAATCAATGAAATGGCACCACTGCCGCATCTTAAGGAAAACACAACCTTCCCACTTTTGAAAATTGTATTAACCTCAGTATTCTAAAATTCTTTTTCAAATGTTTATATAATCAAGTGTCCACACTGTTTTCTGAAGTGGCCATCAGGCGTAAGAGCGACCACACGAGCATCCACTTGTGGTGATTCTCTCTTCCCACAATGCAAGACTTCTTTCTGCCAGTCTGCTCACTCTGTAAAGGAGGCCAAACTTTGGAACTCTCTACCCACTGAGACCAATAGTAAAGCTTTTAACAGAGGACTCAAACAGTGGCTAAAATCTAATCAACAGTGCCACACATGAATAGTTCTTAACTAGTTTACTGCTTGCTCATATTGCCTTTGCTCTTTTGCCTTTTTATGTTCCTTATAGAACATTGCTTGTATTTCTTTGACTTCTTTGTATTTGTATTTCTTGGTTATTTTAATTGCCCTATATTTCGTTGCCCTATCTTTTCAAAAGCTGCCTATGGACAAGTGTTGCGAATTAGCACTTGTGCTAGAAGGCTCAAACAATGCATCTGGTCTGTCCAATGTAATTGCTATGTCCATATCAAATAAACTCTAAATAATTAATAAATAATAACATCCTTTGCCTGAATCCTCCCTCTCTTCCAACCAGCCTGTCTCCCTCCTTCAAATACAGCCTCGGCCCCCCTTCTGACCAAAGCTACAATCCCCCCTTCCCTCTCTTCCTCCCACCTCTTCCTCTCCCTCACCCCCAGATCCAGTCGGCTCTGTAGAGTGACTGTCCCCGAGGAAATGGGTCATGCCCTGCTAAAGGTTAGAGCCTGTCACTCCCAGCCAGTGGGGTCAGCTGATCCCCACTGAACCCCCCCCCCACACACACACACACACACACACACGCACACACGCACACACACACACACACACACACACACACACACACACACACACACACACACACACACACACACACACACACACACACACACACACACACACACACACACACACACACACACACACACACACGAGGCATCAACAGAAGCCCACCAGTCGGACATCTTATCCCTTCCATCTTCATCTTCGTTATGAAAGGAGGCTGCACTGGTTAGTGCTCGGAGTGCAACTCTCTGAGTTGTCCTTCGGAACCGGGGGCGGGAGAGCGTAGGGGTCAGGGTGCTCCCTCCCAGGGTGGCCACTCCCCAGGGTGCTCACTCCTCAGGGTTTGATCCCAGGTGCCCGCAGTCTAACCTGTAGGATCCTAGAGCCAGATGACCCCTGACCCCGGCCTACAGCAGGATGACCTGGGTATCAAACGCTCCCCTGCAGTCTGCCGTGGATCACAGCGTCGGCGATACGACGGGTCGTGTTCCAGACGGGCGGCGTCGGGGTCGGAGCACCCAGAGAGACGGGCGGTCCGGACAGCGCCCGAGGCGGCGTCCCGACGCTCTCACGGCCCAGGTGATGACTGGAAAGAGAAACGCAGGAAACCAAGAGCAGCCTGCCTCCGGGTGAGCGCAGAGAGCATCAGCCAACGGCAGGCGACGGCGCTGGGAACGGCTCCATTAGGAGCGGGCGAGGACTCCCGACGTTTAACAGAACAAACCCCCCTGCTCCGTTACGGAGGAAGCGCCGGAATTAATGTTAGAGGAAACGCGCGCGCCGATAGCCCTCGGACGTGGGGCCGATATAATGAAACCATTATTTGAGGCGGAAGTTTGGAGGGGATTAGTGGAGAGAAGAGGGGGGGATCCATCAGACGAACACAGCATATTACCTTCCAGATAGCACACCATATCAGGACATGAATCACCGTATAATTACACGGGTACAGTGAAAGAGCACAAGCAGATCCGTATCCGGGCTGAACCAACGCTAATGGTTGCTTCTGTCAGAGGTCGTGGTGTGCCTGGACGCAGAAACGCCGCCATACTTTGATCTTATTGGCGACTTTCGTTGCGCTAGCTAACATCATTATCTTTTCTGCGCTTTGGCCAAACGGGATCTTTTGTTATCCGAGGACCGCAGATTATTCTTTGTCCAGTCCTGTACTTTGTGTTCTTTGTGTACTTTCCTCTTCCTTTTAATTCGTCGTTGTCTTCGCTGGAAGTCACAGGGTGAAGAAGCCGGCGTCATGATGATCCATGTGTGGTCCTTCTATAAACGCACTGTACAAACAACCCGATGGCCACTGCTAAAACTTTTACTTACTACTACTTTCTTTGTTTGAGTAAGAATTTAGTTTTTAAAGATATTTAGGTGTGTGTATTTGTGTGTGTGTGTGTGTGTGTGTGTGTGTGTGTGTGTGTGTGCTTGTGAGTTTCTGTGTTTGTGCATGTGTGTTTTTGTATTACCACACAAGTGTGTGTGTGTGTGTGTGTGTGTGTGTGTGTGTGTGTGTGTGTGTGTGTGTGTGTGTGTGTGTGTGTGTGTGTGTGTGTGTGTGTGTGTGTGTGCATTTATTATCTCGATGCATGACATCTCCTAGGAGTACATGCTTGTCCTATTATTGTTTATTTTTCAGTAGTCTACCGACGAAAATATAAATAAATAAGTCTGGGTTTGAACTCTCTTTAACCTGCCCAGTTTCTGCCTGCGCTCCATATTTGAAATCCATAACACAGGCCTATAATGGCCTTGGGATTATTTGATGAAAGACATTTGGTTGAGAGTTTGGTTTTCACACTGGGGTCTGAGAAGCCACTTCTACTGCTCATCCTCCCACTGCTGCTCTGCCTCAAATCACGTCCTTTGAACAATTCAGATCCGACTCGCTGGTCACAAACACACAACGACTTTCTGTTCCAGGCGCACACTTCAACGTCTTTTATTCAAAACATAGCCCTTGGCTTCACGGAGGTTTCTACATCTACCGACAGATTGATGCATATTTCACAACAGCGTTGTCCATGGGGGGATTTGAGAAGGTTCATGTGTGGATTTTTAAGATATTCCTCCCAAGGTTTGGATCCAGGGTTGTTGTTTTTAACGGAAAATGATCTCGAGCCAATCACAGATGAACCAGAAGAAAAATAAATCCATGTTGGACTTCAGTCAATCCCACACCAGGTCTAATCTGAGCACTGCGTGTTTCAACCCTTTTCTGGGCATCAAGTGTGGCTCGGATGCATTTTTTTGGGGGGGAGGGAGGGGTGTAGGGGGGTTAGCTAGATTAGCTTTAGTGACGCACTCCGAGGTAAACACTGTGCGCTGAGCGTGCTGGTGAACGCAACAAGAGCAGGAACGTAGCGCGGCTTGCTGCTCGAGATGCAGTCGGCCAACCAGGGCCATAGCTTGATCTGTGTCGAATTTAATTCCTTACACATTGCCCGTTAGCGCACAGTAGCTCCGCGCTAGAGTGTGGGCGGCGATGTGAATATGCTACCGCCTGCCGTTTATGTCCGTTGGTTTGCATCATTATTTGATCATTTCTCTTCACAATTCCCCAAACAAATGTATGCCGAATGATTCATTCTATTTTTCACTTAAACTGATGGTTGTGCGGTCGGTGTGTTGGAACAATTCTGCTGTAGCTCCTACATTCTGTGTCGTGTGGGTAGTGTGTTTAGTGTGTTTAGTGTGTGCGTGTAATGTGTTTAGTGTGTGTGTGTGTGTGTGTGTGTGTGTGTTGTGTGTGTCGTGTGTAGCATGAGGCATGTAGCATTACTTATTCAAGTAGTTTACTAACTCAACCTGCTTCTTCGATTATTTTTCAGCATGAAAACATTTAGTATTTATTCAGCATTTCTCTCCCAAAAAACACTTTGCAACTGAGAACTTTGAAATTTCGCCTTAAGAAAATAAACAAAATGGTCAAAAAGAAAATGTTGAAATCTTAAAATTATGTACAGATATGTATCCAGATGTTCTTGCACTTTCTATAAAACATTGAAAAAAGAAAATACTTGATTATGACAGTTTTGTGCTCGTTTGATCGTAAAATCGAAATCGCAATGAAAATTTGATTAAGCGCCAAGCCCTAATGTTGAGGGCTAGTAAAACACTCATGTTGAGAATCAACTAGTAGAACGCACTCTCATATTAAGAAACAACTAGTCAAACACTCTCATGTTAAGAAACAACTAGTCAAACACTCTCATGTTGAGACAAAACTTTTACAACACTCTCATGTTAAGAAACAACTAGTCAAACACTCATGTTGAGACACAACTAGTCAAACACTCTCATGTTGAGACACAACTAGTCAAACACTCTCATGTTGAGAATCAACTAGTAGAACACACTCTCATGTTAAGAAACAACTAGTCAAACACTCTCATGTTAAGAAACAACTAGTCAAACACTCTCATGTTGAGACACAACTATTACAACACTCTCATGTTAAGAAACAACTAGTCAAACACTCTCATGTTGAGACACAACTAGTAAAACAGTCTCATGTTGAGACACAACTAGTCAAACACTCTCATGTTGAGACACAACTAGTCAAACACTCTCATGTTGAGACACAACTAGTCAAACACTCTCATGTTAAGAAACAACTAGTCAAACACTCATGTTGAGACACAACTAGTCAAACACTCTCATGTTGAGACACAACTAGTCAAACACTCTCATGTTAAGAAACAACTAGTCAAACACTCTCATGTTGAGACACAACTAGTCAAACACTCTCATGTTAAGAAACAACTAGTCAAACACTCTCATGTTAAGAAACAACTAGTCAAACACTCTCATGTTGAGACACAACTAGTCAAACACTCTCATGTTAAGACACAACTAGTCAAACACTCTCATGTTGAGACACAACTAGTCAAACACTCTCATGTTGAATATCAACTAGTAGAACGCACTCTCATGTTAAGAAACAACTAGTCAAACACTCTCATGTTAAGAAACAACTAGTCAAACTCTCATGTTGAGACACAACTAGTCAAACACTCTCATGTTGAGACACAACTAGTCAAACACTCTCATGTTAAGAAACAACTAGTCAAACACTCTCATGTTGAGACACAACTAGTCAAACACTCTCATGTTAAGAAACAACTAGTCAAACACTCTCATGTTGAGACACAACTAGTCAAACACTCTCATGTTTAGACACAACTAGTCAAACACTCTCATGTTGAGACACAACTAGTCAAACACTCTCATGTTGAGACACAACTAGTCAAACACTCTCATGTTAAGACACAACTAGTACAACACTCTCACGTGTGGAAACAACTAACCAAAGTGCTCTGTATGGGAACAGCCTTACCAAACAGTGGTACTCCAGCGCTGGGATTGAGACGGAGCCGTAGTTACTGTGGGGCTCGCAGTGTGTTTGCTTGATTTATTTCCGCTCACACCTGTCTGCCTGTCTTGTTTGAGGCAGGGTTCTCACCTGATGGGAGAGAGAGAGAGAGAGAGAGAGAGAGAGAGAGAGAGAGAGAGAGAGAGAGAGAGAGAGAGAGAGAGAGAGAGAGAGAGAAGGAGAAGGTGAGAGAGAGAAATGAGAGATGGAAGCAGATGGAGACAACAGCTGGCTCTCCTCAAATCTTTTCTTACTCTCCAATACCTTGTTAAGAGGTGTTGGATTGTGCAGGAGAAGTTTCTTTAACATGCCAAAGCATTGAGACACCGTGTTTCTTACTTCCACACTTTCCTCCACAATGGTTGTGCTTGGATATCTTCAGGACGAGAACGGTGGTGAGGATAGTGGATGTCCCGGCCCAACGGTTGTGGGTTTGAACACCCAATGTCAGAGCTCCATGAGCAAGACGCCCTGTCCCCTCCATGCTCCATAATGACATGTACCTAAGAGCCACTGAAGGACCACAGTCAGGTACAGCCATCCGCTGATGCCATCCCCGTGATGAACGATCTTACAGCAGCCGGCGACAGCTCCCCGCTCAGTCCGACAACACTTTACAAGTTAATAGTGTCTCAAGAAATCAACAAACAACGACAAGACACAACAACATAGATAATTGAAAAGCCGCACGAGTGTTGATTATGAGAGGCCCAGTCCCTAGACGATGAGAAGCTGTCTTTTGTGAAATATTTAACATATTTACATAAAAAACGATTGAGTTTCCTATAATTCCACTATCAATCTGGAGACGTGATAGTTAAAACTGTTGTAAATATTTATCTTTGCATGTTTGTGAGTGCGTATAGGAGGGCTTGCGTGTTTGTGTATTTGTGTGTTTGTTTTTTTCTGTGTGTGTGCATGTCTGTGTGTGTGTGTGTGTGTGTGTGTGTGTGTGTGTGTGTGTGTGTGTGTGTGTGTGTGTGTGTGTGTGTGTGTGTGTGTGCATGTCTGTGTGTGTGCATGTCTGTGTGTAGGCCAACAGAATCATCTCTGAAGACTTCCTCCACAATTGCTAATCGATAACTGATCCAACCCGATCCATGAGTGGTTCAGCTCTGCTTCCCGTTCTCGCTCCGCCCGCAGCGTTCCGAGCGCTCCTCGCTCTGTTGTCTCGAGTCTCGCCATGCAAACCAAACGCTGGGAGGCGATTGGCTAATGACGGAGCCGTTCAGGTGCTGTGTGTGGGGTTTATGAGTAATGGAAAGCTTCCTAGACGCGAGCGAGACGAGAGCCCCTCACACGCCTCTCTCCTTCAAAGGCCCTGTGCTCCTCTATTTATACACCGTATGTTCGGGTCAGCGCCGACACAGAACGCCAGACAGACGCAGAAACAAAAGATGGCTGACGACGCGGCGTTCAGAGCTACGTGGTGCGGGGCTGGAGACGGCCCCCTTTTGAATTGATTGGCCTTTTATTTTGCTTCTTCTGCATCAAAAAGCGATGGTTGTCACTTCGACGCGAGCGCTTTGTACGCCGTTTGAACCCACGCTCGTTTTAACACGAAGTTAGCGAACGCTAAGGCGACAAATACCAGGGATCAATCGCACACACGTCGTACACCGACCCCCGGCTCGCACTCTGAGCGCCGCCTCAGAACTCTGGGTGTCGCGCGTTCCAGACACGCCAACGCCGCGAGGAATGAACGACGTCTCGCCTTACAGAACCGGGAGCGGTACCACAAAGAAGAACCCTGAAAAGGGACACCTTAATCACGTCCGCCCGGTCGCAGAAAACACACATTCCGGCTCACCGGAACATTTCTAAGCAGAAGAAACAAAGGAGTGAGCGAGGACGCCGTGGTGGCTGGGAGACGACGTAAGGCTGTTGGGCACACAGTTTATTACAGAGCGGCGCAGATGGAGCTCCAGGAACGCGCCTATTTGACAGTATTTAATTGGAGACCGCGTTTCAAGACAGCGAGCGCTGCCTCTGGCTTCTTTCTAATTGCCGGCAGCAAAGCACTTAATGAAGCGCGCGGAGGAGAGAGTGTGTGCGTGGGGGGGGGGCGGTGGGGTGGTGGGGGGGGGGGGCAGAGGAGGAGGCAGAGTGGCCAGGTTTCCACGGCAACTGGCGGCAGAAGCCCAGCAGCATTTCCATCTTGAGGTACCGCCGGCGTCGGTGGAGCAGTGTGTGTGTACCCCCCTCCCCCCCCCCAACACCTCCCTCCTCTCCCCCCGTTGCGCCTCCTGCAGTTTGATAATGAATTTCTATACAGTAATGGATACGCCGCAGACGCAGACTGCTGCCTTTGAAATATAGGCAGTGGGAAACCTGTTAGAGTGCACAGTGTGGGTGTGTGTGTGTGTGTGTGTGTGTGTGTGTGTGTGTGTGTGTGTGTGTGTGTCGGCCTGTGTGTACGTGTGTATGTGTGTCTGTGTGTTCATTTCTCCGGCAAGTATTGTTTTCAAATTATTATCCAAACAAATGAAGAGGAAGAGGAAATGGGACGGCGGTCGGCGGTCGGCGGTGCGGAGGAGAGAAGGTCCACTTTGGGGCCTTCTCTTCCTCTGCTGTTTCTGCGTTTAGCCCAAAGTGTTTTCATCGAAGGCAGCTTAGTGGTTTCCTCTTAGATATGCAACGTTCAGTAGAAGGGATAGGGGGGGCGGTTGTGTTGTGTGGCTCAAGGATACGGTTAGCTTGCGGTTGTTGGGTTCAGAACCTAGAAGCTTTTGGCTAGCAGTCCAACACGCAGACGACAGCGCTAGAAACCCAACAGCTTCAGAGATAACATTTAAAGAGTTCAAAGGACTTAACTCAAGGTAATGGCAAATGGTTTAACCTTTGAGATATGCTAAACATGAGCTGTACAAGCCAAACAAGCACTGAACTCAAAACAAGGCCATGGCATGAATCCACAAGGCCCATTTACAGGCCGATACAGGTGAGGTGACGTTTGATCGGTAGAGCTCACTGAGGACACCTGTAGAACTCATGAACTCATGAAAGAACTCATGAAATGTCCCTTGTCCAATCAAATGACTCGCACCGTTGTCTAAATATATATATATATATATATATATATATATATATATATATATATATATACATAAACACATATACATATTGATATATACACATATACATATACTGATATATGCATATACATCTATATATGCATATACAATCCATGAAACTACCTGACAGACACTTTAATCTAAGGTTATAAGGCATGATCCAGATGAGGATGTTAATAACCTGGTGTGAGACTCGTTGTGTTAATAACCTGGTGTCAGACTAGTTGTATTAATAACCCTGTGTGCGACTCATTGTGTTAATAAAACATGAACGCAGCGGTCTGCGTGGCGCCGTCAGCGGGCTGCGCTGCGACTGGCGTCGGCGCCTTCAGCTGTTGAACAGCCCGACGCTACCCTGACACGTCCCAGCAGTGAAGGCAGCCAACAGAACACAGGACCCCGTCAGCCCCACCCACACTACTGCACCACCCCCATCAGCACCACCCACACTACTGCAACACCCCCATCAGCACCACCACCCACACTACTGCAACACCCCCATCAGCACCACCACCCACACTACTGCAACACCCCCATCAGCACCACCCACACTACTACAACACCCCCATCAGCACCACCACCCACACTACTGCAACACCCCCATCAGCACCACCCACACTACTGCACCACCCCCATCAGCACCACCCACACTACTGCAACACCCCCATCAGCACCACCCACACTACTGCAACACCCCCATCAGCACCACCCACACAACTGCAACACCCCCATCAGCACCACCCACACTACTGCAACACCCCCATCAGCACCACCCACACTACTACAACACCCCCATCAGCACCACCCACACTACTGCAACACCCCCATCAGCCCCACCCACACTACTGCAACACCCCCATCAGCACCACCACCCACACTACTACTACACCCCCATCAGCCCCACCCACACTACTGCAACACCCCCATCAGCACCACCACCCACACTACTGCAACACCCCCATCAGCCCCACCCACACTACTGCAACACCCCCATCAGCACCACCACCCACACTACTGCAACACCCCCATCAGCCCCACCCACACTACTGCACCACCCCCATCAGCACCACCCACACTACTGCAACACCCCCATCAGCACCACCACCCACACTACTGCAACACCCCCATCAGCACCACCCACACTACTGCAACACCCCCATCAGCCCCACCCACACTACTGCAACACCCCCATCAGCACCACCCACACTACTGCAACACCCCCATCAGCACCACCCACACTACTGCAGCACCCCCATCAGCACCACCCACACTACTACAACACCCCCATCAGCACCACCCACACTACTGCAACACCCCCATCAGCACCACCCACACTACTGCAACACCCCCATCAGCACCACCCACACTACTGCAACACCCCCATCAGCACCACCACCCACACTACTGCAACACCCCCATCAGCACCACCCACACTACTGCAACACCCCCATCAGCACCACCCACACTACTGCAACACCCCCATCAGCACCACCCACACTACTACAACACCCCCATCAGCACCACCCACACTACTGCAACACCCCCATCAGCACCACCACCCACACTACTGCAACACCCCCATCAGCACCACCCACACTACTACAACACCCCCATCAGCACCACCCACACTACTGCAACACCCCCATCAGCACCACCACCCACACTACTGCAACACCCCCATCAGCCCCACCCACACTACTGCAGCACCCCCATCAGCACCACCCACACTACTACAACACCCCCATCAGCACCACCCACACTACTGCAACACCCCCATCAGCACCACCCACACTACTGCAACACCCCCATCAGCCCCACCCACACTACTGCAACACCCCCATCAGCACCACCACCCACACTACTACTACACCCCCATCAGCCCCACCCACACTACTGCAACACCCCCATCAGCACCACCCACACTACTGCAACACCCCCATCAGCACCACCACCCACACTACTGCAACACCCCCATCAGCCCCACCCACACTACTGCACCACCCCCATCAGCACCACCCACACTACTGCAACACCCCCATCAGCACCACCACCCACACTACTGCAACACCCCCATCAGCACCACCCACACTACTGCAACACCCCCATCAGCCCCACCCACACTACTGCAGCACCCCCATCAGCACCACCCACACTACTACAACACCCCCATCAGCACCACCCACACTACTGCAACACCCCCATCAGCACCACCCACACTACTGCAACACCCCCATCAGCACCACCCACACTACTGCAACACCCCCATCAGCACCACCACCCACACTACTGCAACACCCCCATCAGCACCACCCACACTACTGCAACACCCCCATCAGCACCACCCACACTACTGCAACACCCCCATCAGCACCACCCACACTACTACAACACCCCCATCAGCACCACCCACACTACTGCAACACCCCCATCAGCACCACCACCCACACTACTGCAACACCCCCATCAGCACCACCCACACTACTGCAACACCCCCATCAGCACCACCCACACTACTGCAACACCCCCATCAGCACCACCCACACTACTGCAACACCCCCATCAGCACCACCCACACTACTGCAACACCCCCATCAGCACCACCCACACTACTACAACACCCCCATCAGCACCACCCACACTACTGCAACACCCCCATCAGCCCCACCCACACTACTGCAACACCCCCATCAGCACCACCCACACTACTGCAACACCCCCATCAGCACCACCACCCACACTACTGCAACACCCCCATCAGCACCACCCACACTACTGCAACACCCCCATCAGCACCACCCACACTACTGCAACACCCCCATCAGCACCACCCACACTACTACAACACCCCCATCAGCACCACCCACACTACTGCAACACCCCCATCAGCACCACCCACACTACTGCAACACCCCCATCAGCACCACCACCCAAACTACTGCAACACCCCCATCACCACCACCCCCACTACTGCAACACCCCCATCAGCACCACCACCCACACTACTGCAACACCCCCATTAGCACCACCCACACTACTGCAACACCCCCATCAGCACCACCACCCACACTACTGCAACACCCCCATCAGCACCACCCACACTACTGCAACACCCCCATCAGCACCACCCACACTACTGCAACACCCCCATCAGCACCACCCACACTACTGCAACACCCCCATCAGCACCACCCACACTACTGCAACACCCCCATCAGCACCACCCACACTACTGCAACACCCCCATCAGCACCACCACCCACACTACTGCAACACCCCCATCAGCACCACCCACACTACTGCAACACCCCCATCAGCACCACCCACACTACTACAACACCCCCATCAGCACCACCACCCACACTACTGCAACACCCCCATCAGCACCACCCACACTACTACAACACCCCCATCAGCACCACCCACACTACTGCAACACCCCCATCAGCCCCACCCACACTACTGCAACACCCCCATCAGCACCACCCACACTACTGCAACACCCCCATCAGCACCACCACCCACACTACTGCAACACCCCCATCAGCACCACCCACACTACTGCAACACCCCCATCAGCACCACCCACACTACTGCAACACCCCCATCAGCACCACCACCCACACTACTGCAACACCCCCATCAGCACCACCCACACTACTGCAACACCCCCATCAGCACCACCCACACTACTGCAACACCCCCATCAGCACCACCCACACTACTGCAACACCCCCATCAGCCCCACCCACACTACTGCAACACCCCCATCAGCACCACCCACACTACTGCAACACCCCCATCAGCACCACCACCCACACTACTGCAACACCCCCATCAGCACCACCCACACTACTGCAACACCCCCATCAGCACCACCCCCATCAGCACCACCCACACTACTGCAACACCCCCATCAGCACCACCACCCACACTACTGCAACACCCCCATCAACACCACCACCCACACTACTACAACACCCCCATCAGCACCACCCACACTACTACAACACCCCCATCAGCCCCACCCACACTACTACAACACCCCCATCAGCACCACCCACACTACTGCAACACCCCCATCAGCACCACCCACACTACTGCAACACCCCCATCAGCACCACCCACACTACTACAACACCCCCATCAGCACCACCCACACTACTGCAACACCCCCATCAGCACCACCCACACTACTACAACACCCCCATCAGCACCACCCACACTACTGCAACACCCCCATCAGCCCCACCCACACTACTGCAACACCCCCATCAGCACCACCCACACTACTACAACACCCCCATCAGCACCACCCACACTACTACAACACCCCCATCAGCACCACCCACACTACTACAACACCCCCATCAGCACCACCCACACTACAACAACACCCCCATCAGCACCACCCCTACTGCTACAACACCCCCATCAGCACCACCCACACTACTGCAACACCCCCATCAGCCCCACCCACACTACTGCAACACCCCCATCAGCACCACCACCCACACTACTGCAACACCCCCATCAGCACCACCCACACTACTGCAACACCCCCATCAGCACCACCACCCACACTACTGCAACACCCCCATCAGCACCACCCACACTACTGCAACACCCCCATCAGCCCCACCCACACTACTGCAGCACCCCCATCAGCACCACCCACACTACTACAACACCCCCATCAGCACCACCCACACTACTGCAACACCCCCATCAGCACCACCCACACTACTGCAACACCCCCATCAGCACCACCCACACTACTGCAACACCCCCATCAGCACCACCACCCACACTACTGCAACACCCCCATCAGCACCACCACCCACACTACTGCAACACCCCCATCAGCCCCACCCACACTACTGCACCACCCCCATCAGCACCACCCACACTACTGCAACACCCCCATCAGCACCACCACCCACACTACTGCAACACCCCCATCAGCACCACCCACACTACTGCAACACCCCCATCAGCCCCACCCACACTACTGCAACACCCCCATCAGCACCACCCACACTACTGCAACACCCCCATCAGCACCACCCACACTACTGCAGCACCCCCATCAGCACCACCCACACTACTACAACACCCCCATCAGCACCACCCACACTACTGCAACACCCCCATCAGCACCACCCACACTACTGCAACACCCCCATCAGCACCACCCACACTACTGCAACACCCCCATCAGCACCACCACCCACACTACTGCAACACCCCCATCAGCACCACCCACACTACTGCAACACCCCCATCAGCACCACCCACACTACTGCAACACCCCCATCAGCACCACCCACACTACTACAACACCCCCATCAGCACCACCCACACTACTGCAACACCCCCATCAGCACCACCACCCACACTACTGCAACACCCCCATCAGCACCACCCACACTACTACAACACCCCCATCAGCACCACCCACACTACTGCAACACCCCCATCAGCACCACCACCCACACTACTGCAACACCCCCATCAGCCCCACCCACACTACTGCAGCACCCCCATCAGCACCACCCACACTACTACAACACCCCCATCAGCACCACCCACACTACTGCAACACCCCCATCAGCACCACCCACACTACTGCAACACCCCCATCAGCCCCACCCACACTACTGCAACACCCCCATCAGCACCACCACCCACACTACTACTACACCCCCATCAGCCCCACCCACACTACTGCAACACCCCCATCAGCACCACCCACACTACTGCAACACCCCCATCAGCACCACCACCCACACTACTGCAACACCCCCATCAGCCCCACCCACACTACTGCACCACCCCCATCAGCACCACCCACACTACTGCAACACCCCCATCAGCACCACCACCCACACTACTGCAACACCCCCATCAGCACCACCCACACTACTGCAACACCCCCATCAGCCCCACCCACACTACTGCAGCACCCCCATCAGCACCACCCACACTACTACAACACCCCCATCAGCACCACCCACACTACTGCAACACCCCCATCAGCACCACCCACACTACTGCAACACCCCCATCAGCACCACCCACACTACTGCAACACCCCCATCAGCACCACCACCCACACTACTGCAACACCCCCATCAGCACCACCCACACTACTGCAACACCCCCATCAGCACCACCCACACTACTGCAACACCCCCATCAGCACCACCCACACTACTACAACACCCCCATCAGCACCACCCACACTACTGCAACACCCCCATCAGCACCACCACCCACACTACTGCAACACCCCCATCAGCACCACCCACACTACTGCAACACCCCCATCAGCACCACCCACACTACTGCAACACCCCCATCAGCACCACCCACACTACTGCAACACCCCCATCAGCACCACCCACACTACTGCAACACCCCCATCAGCACCACCCACACTACTACAACACCCCCATCAGCACCACCCACACTACTGCAACACCCCCATCAGCCCCACCCACACTACTGCAACACCCCCATCAGCACCACCCACACTACTGCAACACCCCCATCAGCACCACCACCCACACTACTGCAACACCCCCATCAGCACCACCCACACTACTGCAACACCCCCATCAGCACCACCCACACTACTGCAACACCCCCATCAGCACCACCCACACTACTACAACACCCCCATCAGCACCACCCACACTACTGCAACACCCCCATCAGCACCACCCACACTACTGCAACACCCCCATCAGCACCACCACCCAAACTACTGCAACACCCCCATCACCACCACCCCCACTACTGCAACACCCCCATCAGCACCACCACCCACACTACTGCAACACCCCCATTAGCACCACCCACACTACTGCAACACCCCCATCAGCACCACCACCCACACTACTGCAACACCCCCATCAGCACCACCCACACTACTGCAACACCCCCATCAGCACCACCCACACTACTGCAACACCCCCATCAGCACCACCCACACTACTGCAACACCCCCATCAGCACCACCCACACTACTGCAACACCCCCATCAGCACCACCCACACTACTGCAACACCCCCATCAGCACCACCACCCACACTACTGCAACACCCCCATCAGCACCACCCACACTACTGCAACACCCCCATCAGCACCACCCACACTACTACAACACCCCCATCAGCACCACCACCCACACTACTGCAACACCCCCATCAGCACCACCCACACTACTACAACACCCCCATCAGCACCACCCACACTACTGCAACACCCCCATCAGCCCCACCCACACTACTGCAACACCCCCATCAGCACCACCCACACTACTGCAACACCCCCATCAGCACCACCACCCACACTACTGCAACACCCCCATCAGCACCACCCACACTACTGCAACACCCCCATCAGCACCACCCACACTACTGCAACACCCCCATCAGCACCACCACCCACACTACTGCAACACCCCCATCAGCACCACCCACACTACTGCAACACCCCCATCAGCACCACCCACACTACTGCAACACCCCCATCAGCACCACCCACACTACTGCAACACCCCCATCAGCCCCACCCACACTACTGCAACACCCCCATCAGCACCACCCACACTACTGCAACACCCCCATCAGCACCACCACCCACACTACTGCAACACCCCCATCAGCACCACCCACACTACTGCAACACCCCCATCAGCACCACCCCCATCAGCACCACCCACACTACTGCAACACCCCCATCAGCACCACCACCCACACTACTGCAACACCCCCATCAACACCACCACCCACACTACTACAACACCCCCATCAGCACCACCCACACTACTACAACACCCCCATCAGCCCCACCCACACTACTACAACACCCCCATCAGCACCACCCACACTACTGCAACACCCCCATCAGCACCACCCACACTACTGCAACACCCCCATCAGCACCACCCACACTACTACAACACCCCCATCAGCACCACCCACACTACTGCAACACCCCCATCAGCACCACCCACACTACTACAACACCCCCATCAGCACCACCCACACTACTGCAACACCCCCATCAGCCCCACCCACACTACTGCAACACCCCCATCAGCACCACCCACACTACTACAACACCCCCATCAGCACCACCCACACTACTACAACACCCCCATCAGCACCACCCACACTACTACAACACCCCCATCAGCACCACCCACACTACAACAACACCCCCATCAGCACCACCCCTACTGCTACAACACCCCCATCAGCACCACCCACACTACTGCAACACCCCCATCAGCCCCACCCACACTACTGCAACACCCCCATCAGCACCACCACCCACACTACTGCAACACCCCCATCAGCACCACCCACACTACTGCAACACCCCCATCAGCACCACCACCCACACTACTGCAACACCCCCATCAGCACCACCCACACTACTGCAACACCCCCATCAGCCCCACCCACACTACTGCAGCACCCCCATCAGCACCACCCACACTACTACAACACCCCCATCAGCACCACCCACACTACTGCAACACCCCCATCAGCACCACCCACACTACTGCAACACCCCCATCAGCACCACCCACACTACTGCAACACCCCCATCAGCACCACCACCCACACTACTGCAACACCCCCATCAGCACCACCCACACTACTGCAACACCCCCATCAGCACCACCCACACTACTGCAACACCCCCATCAGCACCACCCACACTACTACAACACCCCCATCAGCACCACCCACACTACTGCAACACCCCCATCAGCACCACCACCCACACTACTGCAACACCCCCATCAGCACCACCCACACTACTACAACACCCCCATCAGCACCACCCACACTACTGCAACACCCCCATCAGCACCACCACCCACACTACTGCAACACCCCCATCAGCCCCACCCACACTACTGCAGCACCCCCATCAGCACCACCCACACTACTACAACACCCCCATCAGCACCACCCACACTACTGCAACACCCCCATCAGCACCACCCACACTACTGCAACACCCCCATCAGCCCCACCCACACTACTGCAACACCCCCATCAGCACCACCACCCACACTACTACTACACCCCCATCAGCCCCACCCACACTACTGCAACACCCCCATCAGCACCACCACCCACACTACTGCAACACCCCCATCAGCCCCACCCACACTACTGCACCACCCCCATCAGCACTACCCACACTACTGCAACACCCCCATCAGCACCACCACCCACACTACTGCAACACCCCCATCAGCACCACCCACACTACTGCAACACCCCCATCAGCCCCACCCACACTACTGCAGCACCCCCATCAGCACCACCCACACTACTACAACACCCCCATCAGCACCACCCACACTACTGCAACACCCCCATCAGCACCACCCACACTACTGCAACACCCCCATCAGCACCACCCACACTACTGCAACACCCCCATCAGCACCACCACCCACACTACTGCAACACCCCCATCAGCACCACCCACACTACTGCAACACCCCCATCAGCACCACCCACACTACTGCAACACCCCCATCAGCACCACCCACACTACTACAACACCCCCATCAGCACCACCCACACTACTGCAACACCCCCATCAGCACCACCACCCACACTACTGCAACACCCCCATCAGCACCACCCACACTACTGCAACACCCCCATCAGCACCACCCACACTACTGCAACACCCCCATCAGCACCACCCACACTACTGCAACACCCCCATCAGCACCACCCACACTACTGCAACACCCCCATCAGCACCACCCACACTACTACAACACCCCCATCAGCACCACCCACACTACTGCAACACCCCCATCAGCCCCACCCACACTACTGCAACACCCCCATCAGCACCACCCACACTACTGCAACACCCCCATCAGCACCACCACCCACACTACTGCAACACCCCCATCAGCACCACCCACACTACTGCAACACCCCCATCAGCACCACCCACACTACTGCAACACCCCCATCAGCACCACCCACACTACTACAACACCCCCATCAGCACCACCCACACTACTGCAACACCCCCATCAGCACCACCCACACTACTGCAACACCCCCATCAGCACCACCACCCACACTACTGCAACACCCCCATCACCACCACCCCCACTACTGCAACACCCCCATCAGCACCACCACCCACACTACTGCAACACCCCCATTAGCACCACCCACACTACTGCAACACCCCCATCAGCACCACCACCCACACTACTGCAACACCCCCATCAGCACCACCCACACTACTGCAACACCCCCATCAGCACCACCCACACTACTGCAACACCCCCATCAGCACCACCCACACTACTGCAACACCCCCATCAGCACCACCCACACTACTGCAACACCCCCATCAGCACCACCCACACTACTGCAACACCCCCATCAGCACCACCCACACTACTGCAACACCCCCATCAGCACCACCCACACTACTGCAACACCCCCATCAGCACCACCACCCACACTACTGCAACACCCCCATCAGCACCACCCACACTACTACAACACCCCCATCAGCACCACCCACACTACTGCAACACCCCCATCAGCCCCACCCACACTACTGCAACACCCCCATCAGCACCACCCACACTACTGCAACACCCCCATCAGCACCACCACCCACACTACTGCAACACCCCCATCAGCACCACCCACACTACTGCAACACCCCCATCAGCACCACCCACACTACTGCAACACCCCCATCAGCACCACCACCCACACTACTGCAACACCCCCATCAGCACCACCCACACTACTGCAACACCCCCATCAGCACCACCCACACTACTGCAACACCCCCATCAGCACCACCCACACTACTGCAACACCCCCATCAGCCCCACCCACACTACTGCAACACCCCCATCAGCACCACCCACACTACTGCAACACCCCCATCAGCACCACCACCCACACTACTGCAACACCCCCATCAGCACCACCCACACTACTGCAACACCCCCATCAGCACCACCCCCATCAGCACCACCCACACTACTGCAACACCCCCATCAGCACCACCACCCACACTACTGCAACACCCCCATCAACACCACCACCCACACTACTACAACACCCCCATCAGCACCACCCACACTACTACAACACCCCCATCAGCCCCACCCACACTACTACAACACCCCCATCAGCACCACCCACACTACTGCAACACCCCCATCAGCACCACCCACACTACTGCAACACCCCCATCAGCACCACCCACACTACTACAACACCCCCATCAGCACCACCCACACTACTGCAACACCCCCATCAGCACCACCCACACTACTACAACACCCCCATCAGCACCACCCACACTACTGCAACACCCCCATCAGCCCCACCCACACTACTGCAACACCCCCATCAGCACCACCCACACTACTACAACACCCCCATCAGCACCACCCACACTACTACAACACCCCCATCAGCACCACCCACACTACTACAACACCCCCATCAGCACCACCCACACTACTACAACACCCCCATCAGCACCACCCCTACTGCTACAACACCCCCATCAGCACCACCCACACTACTGCAACACCCCCATCAGCCCCACCCACACTACTGCAACACCCCCATCAGCACCACCACCCACACTACTGCAACACCCCCATCAGCACCACCCACACTACTGCAACACCCCCATCAGCACCACCCCTACTGCTACAACACCCCCATCAGCACCACCCACACTACTGCAACACCCCCATCAGCCCCACCCACACTACTGCAACACCCCCATCAGCACCACCACCCACACTACTGCAACACCCCCATCAGCACCACCCACACTACTGCAACACCCCCATCACCACCACCCACACTACTGCAACACCCCCATCAGCCCCACCCACACTACTGCAACACCCCCATCAGCACCACCCACACTACTGCAACACCCCCATCAGCACCACCCACACTACTGCAACACCCCCATCAGCACCACCCACACTACTGCAACACCCCCATCAGCCCCACCCACACTACTGCAACACCCCCATCAGCACCACCCACACTACTGCAACACCCCCATCAGCACCACCACCCACACTACTGCAACACCCCCATCAGCACCACCCACACTACTGCAACACCCCCATCAGCACCACCCCCATCAGCACCACCCACACTACTGCAACACCCCCATCAGCACCACCCACACTACTACAACACCCCCATCAGCACCACCACCCACACTACTGCAACACCCCCATCAGCACCACCCACACTACTGCAACACCCCCATCAGCACCACCCACACTACTGCAACACCCCCATCAGCACCACCACCCACACTACTACAACACCCCCATCAGCACCACCCACACTACTACAACACCCCCATCAGCCCCACCCACACTACTACAACACCCCCATCAGCACCACCCACACTACTGCAACACCCCCATCAGCACCACCCACACTACTGCAACACCCCCATCAGCACCACCCACACTACTACAACACCCCCATCAGCACCACCCACACTACTGCAACACCCCCATCAGCACCACCCACACTACTACAACACCCCCATCAGCACCACCCACACTACTGCAACACCCCCATCAGCCCCACCACCCACACTACTGCAACACCCCCATCAGCACCACCCACACTACTGCAACACCCCCATCAGCACCACCCACACTACTACAACACCCCCATCAGCACCACCCACACTACTGCAACACCCCCATCAGCCCCACCCACACTACTGCAACACCCCCATCAGCACCACCCACACTACTGCAACACCCCCATCAGCACCACCCACACTACTGCAACACCCCCATCAGCCCCACCACCCACACTACTACAACACCCCCATCAGCCCCACCCACACTACTGCAACACCCCCATCAGCACCACCCACACTACTGCAACACCCCCATCAGCACCACCACCCACACTACTGCAACACCCCCATCAGCACCACCCACACTACTGCAACACCCCCATCAGCACCACCACCCACACTGCTGCAACACCCCCATCAGCACCACCCACACTACTACAACACCCCCATCAGCACCACCACCCACACTACTGCAACACCCCCATCAGCACCACCCACACTACTGCAACACCCCCATCAGCCCCACCACCCACACTACTACAACACCCCCATCAGCACCACCCACACTACTACAACACCCCCATCAGCACCACCCACACTACTGCAACACCCCCATCAGCCCCACCCACACTACTACAACACCCCCATCAGCCCCACCCACACTACTACAACACCCCCATCAGCCCCACCCACACTACTGCAACACCCCCATCAGCACCACCCACACTACTGCAACACCCCCATCAGCACCACCCACACTACTACAACACCCCCATCAGCACCACCCACACTACTGCAACACCCCCATCAGCACCACCACCCACACTACTGCAACACCCCCATCAGCACCACCCACACTACTACAACACCCCCATCAGCACCACCACCCACACTACTGCAACACCCCCATCAGCACCACCCACACTACTGCAACACCCCCATCAGCCCCACCACCCACACTACTACAACACCCCCATCAGCACCACCCACACTACTACAACACCCCCATCAGCACCACCCACACTACTGCAACACCCCCATCAGCCCCACCCACACTACTGCAACATCCCCATCAGCACCACCCACACTACTGCAACACCCCCATCAGCACCACCCACACTACTACAACACCCCCATCAGCCCCACCCACACTACTACAACACCCCCATCAGCACCACCCACACTACTGCAACACCCCCATCAGCCCCACCCACACTACTGCAACACCCCCATCAGCACCACCCACACTACTGCAACACCCCCATCAGCCCCACCACCCACACTACTACAACACCCCCATCAGCACCACCACCCACACTACTACAACACCCCCATCAGCACCACCACCCACACTACTACAACACCCCCATCAGCACCACCCACACTACTGCAACACCCCCATCAGCACCACCCACACTACTGCAACACCCCCATCAGCACCACCACCCACACTACTGCAACACCCCCATCAGCACCACCCACACTACTACAACACCCCCATCAGCACCACCCACACTACTACAACACCCCCATCAGCACCACCCACACTACTGCAACACCCCCATCAGCACCACCCACACTACTACAACACCCCCATCAGCCCCACCACCCACACTACTACAACACCCCCATCAGCACCACCCACACTACTGCAACACCCCCATCAGCACCACCACCCACACTACTACAACACCCCCATCAGCACCACCACCCACACTACTGCAACACCCCCATCAGCACCACCACCCACACTACTGCAACACCCCCATCAGCACCACCCACACTACTGCAACACCCCCATCAGCACCACCCACACTACTGCAACACCCCCATCAGCACCACCCACACTACTGCAACACCCCCATCAGCACCACCCACACTACTGCAACACCCCCATCAGCACCACCCACACTACTGCAACACCCCCATCAGCACCACCACCCACACTACTGCAACACCCCCATCAGCACCACCACCCACACTACTGCAACACCCCCATCAGCACCACCCACACTACTGCAACACCCCCATCAGCACCACCCACACTACTGCAACACCCCCATCAGCCCCACCCACACTACTGCAACACCCCCATCAGCACCACCCACACTACTACAACACCCCCATCAGCACCACCCACACTACTACAACACCCCCATCAGCACCACCCACACTACTACAACACCCCCATCAGCACCACCCACACTACTACAACACCCCCATCAGCACCACCCCTACTGCTACAACACCCCCATCAGCACCACCCACACTACTGCAACACCCCCATCAGCCCCACCCACACTACTGCAACACCCCCATCAGCACCACCCACACTACTGCAACACCCCCATCAGCACCACCCACACTACTGCAACACCCCCATCAGCCCCACCCACACCCACACTACAACAACAACACCCCCACTACAACAACAACGCCCCCACCCCCACCCCCCGCAGTACAACAACAACATCCCCAGCCCCACAACAACAACATTACCTCCACCCCCACTACATCAACAACACCAACATCAACACCACCCCCACCCCCACCACATCAACAACACCACCACTACAACAACAACGCCCCCACCACCACCACCTCCACCCCCCGCCTGCACAGTAGAATGATGGGTCCATCCGCTCACCAGATATCTATCACGTTATTGATTCAATTTGATGTCTTTTTCAATTCATCATCTCCCCCCGGTCTCAACTTTATTGTGTTGTCAATGACGGGGGGGTGTGGGGGCTGGGCCCACTCCTCTAAATGGTTTCCCTGTAGCGGGGGGGAGCACCACCATGAGTCAAACACAAGATAATAACCATAATACCCGGACAGCACATCCCTCACCGCGCAGGAATACCGTCCTGAGCACAAAGTAGACACATTCACAATTGATCGATTGTCGGCGGGTTGCATTGCATTTCTTAAATACCATTCCCTGTCCTTACAGTAACAGTTTATAAAAGCTTATTGAAAAGTTCTGTCCTGGAATCTTCAAAGGGTTCCGCCTTTGGAATCTCTCGGAATCTCCGTCTCATGGAATCCTCACACAAGACGAGATTCCACGTCCAAGCCCCGCGAAGCCAAACTAAAATACCTCCCAAGGTGGCGAGAGAAGCAGAAAACTAAGTGCAGACGCCTTACCTTTTCCTAACATCTGATCCAGTGCTAGAATAACCATTGGGAACTAATGGATTTTTCTTTTATCTTTTTATTATTTTTTACCCTTCTGTAATTAGCACGTTTCACAAAGGGTATCAAAGAGAACGGTAACGCTCTGCTAGGCCTAGCTTCCATAATTGCGATACTTTTCTTACATTCGGTAAACCCGGTACCTATTCTTACATTTAATTGGCGACGTGGCGATCTTCGTTGTGTTACGTGCCATTATGAACGCTCCCCTGGAGCTCTGCCGATATTCACACCTCACCCCGAGTAGTTCCTCTCCCGACACTCTCGGCCAATCGCACCGCCACCCATTAATCTCTTGAGACAACGTTCTTTGAAAGAAACGGAGGAAGAGAGGAAATAAGCATTTGATCCACTCTGGTAAATTAATAGATTTGACGTTACACATACATGCCAGAGTATTGCTCTTCAGTGGCAGGACCGCAGCGATGTACGGTGTCCTTCGGGGATAATAAGTGGGATCAGCTTGTTGTTTTTATGCTCCATAATGTTGCTCATTGTTTGTTTGCCCTCTCCACAAGTTGTTATGGCAACAGGTATAGTAGCAAGACGTCTCTGAGATGTCATTTGGAAATCCACACTGTAATTCTGCTTTTTTATAGGCTGGATTAAACACGTGGTGTAATTCAGTCCAATACGTTCTGGAGAAACGGGCGGCAGAGAGACAGAATGATAGGCATACAGACCGACAGGCATGCATACAGACATACAGACGGACAGGCATGCATACAGACATACAGACGGACAGGCATGCATACAGACATACAGACGGACAGGCATGCATACAGACATACAGACAAACAGAGGGATGGACTGACAGAGGGATGGACATACATGAAGAGAAACCGACGGACAGACTGGCAGACAGACAGGCAGACAAAGGGACGGACAGACAGACAGAGGGACGGACAGACACACAGAGGGACGGACAGACAGGCAGACAAAGGGACGGACAGACAGACAGAGGGACGGAGAGACTGACAGACGGACAGACGGACACACGGGTGGACCCCGTGTGTTAAATCCCATCGCCATCGTCCTCATCACGCTGAGTCTTAGGGACGTCGGGCCTCCAGGCGCCGTAAGCAAAACAAGCAACATGGAATTAGTCACTCCGGGAGAACCAAACGGCGGCCTGGTGAATCATACTCCACACACGCTATCCGGCAGCGGCCGGCCGGTCGCTCGCCACTATCTCGGCGTGGCAGGAAGTGGAACTTTATAGCCGGGATGGCGGCTTATCGGCCCGGGGGCGCGACCGGCGCTATCTTCCGCTACCTGCCGCGATCTGCCCTTCTGTCTGAGCGCGAGGCGACGCAGCTCGTTGCCCTTTCCTCATTTTTCTTCTGCACTAAAGACACACGGCGTTAAACCACGCCGGCGCCCGGACACGCTCCCCGCTGTCGCTGGAGGGGCACAGAGAGCTATGACTCTCTCTCTCTGTCTCTCTCTCCCTCTCTGTCTCTCTCTCTCTCTCCCTCTATGTCTCTCTCTCTCTCTCTGTCTCTCTCTCCCTCTCTGTCTCTCTCTCCCTCTCTGTCTCTCTCTCTCTCTCCCTCTATGTCTCTCTCTCTCTCTCTGTCTCTCTCTCCCTCTCTGTCTCTCTCTCCCTCTCTGTCTCTCTCTCCCTCTATGTCTCTCTCTCCCTCTCCCTCTATGTCTCTCTCTCCCTCTATGTCTCTCTGTCTCTCTCTCCCTCTATGTCTCTCTCTCTCTCTCTGTCTCTCTCTCCCTCTATGTCTCTCTGTTTCCCTCTCTTTAGGTCTGTCTCTCTCTCTGTCTCTCTTTCTCCCTCTATGTCTCTCTGTCTATCTCTGTCTCTCTCTCTGTCTCTCTGTCTCTCCCCCTCTGTTTCCCTCTCTTTAGGTCTCTCTCTCTCCCCCTCTATGTCTGTCTGTCAATCTCTGTCTCTCTCTCTTTATGCCTCCCTCTCCCTCTCCCTCTCTCTCTCTCTCTCTCTCTCTCTCTCTCTCTCTCTCTCTCTCTCTCTCTCTCTCTCTCTCTCTCTCTCTCTCTCTCTCTCTCTCTCTCTCTCTCTCTCTCTCTCTCTCTCTCTCTCTCTCTCTCCCTCCCTCCCTCCCTCCCTCCCTCCCTCCCTCCCTCCCTCCCTCTCTCTCTCTCTCTCTCTCTCTCTCTCTCTCTCTCTCTCTCTCTCTCTCTCTCTCTCTCTCTCCATACCCTCAGGGGAGCGAGTGAGTTGAGGGATCTCAGTCTGTGGACGGGGGGGGGGAGGATTAGGGGAGGATGAGGAGGATGAGGAGGGGAGGAGGATGAAGGAAAGGAGGATGAGAAGTGGACGAGGGGTTCCAGGAGGGGAGGATGAGGATGGGGATGAAGGGGAGGGGAGGGGAGGAGGATGAAGAGGGGACGATGGAGTCCAGCTGCCTGGCCGCGGCCTCCTCCGGTCTCATGGTGGGCGTCTGGTTCTGCGCCAACAGACCAGACCGGCTGTCCGGGAAACCTTGAAGACGCTGAAGAACTGGCCGCAGTCACGGCCACAAGCCCCCGCCGGCTTTGTGTCCGCCATTCTTGTGTCAGAAAAAGTTTTTTTTTCTTTCTTCCACTCTCCACAATGAGATGTTCATCCTGGTGAGGCCTGCTGTGATGCAGGGTCGCCACGGCGATGGCCCCTCTCCTGAGATACGGACCCAGCCCCTCCCATTGGTCCATTGTCCTCAGGGTCCGTCGCCCACGACGACCGCAGACCATCCGCGGCATGATGCTGCCCTTGTCATGCTAGGCAACAGCCAAGTGTGTGTGTGTTTGTGCGTGTTGGTGTGTTTGTGTGTGTGTCGGTGTGTGTGTGTGTGTGTGTGTGTGTGTGTGTGTGTGTATGCTATGCGTGTACTATGCGTGTGCTTATGCATGTGCTAGTTTGTGTGTGTGTGTGTGTGTGTGTGTGTGCGTACAAGTGTACTATGTGTGCGTGCGTGCTATGTATGTCTGTATGTGTACGCGCTATTTGTGCGTGCATGCTACATGTGTGTGTGTGTGTACGCGCTATGTGTGCGTCAGTGTGTGCGTACTTTGTGTGTAGGTGCTATGTGTGTGTGCGTGCATACGTGTGTACTATGTGTGTGCATAACGCGGGCTTCGTTTGAAGCACCAAACGGCATCAGTCCATCACAACGCGTGGGGAGGATTAACCCTCGCAGAGCGGCAGCGTCGGACGTGATTAAAGAGAGCGGATCTAACGCCTGGGGGGGGGGGGGGGGGGGGGAATAACATCAGGCTCTCGCTCGAACCCCACCCCCCCTCCGATGGAGGCACGATGCAGGTGATGGAGCGCAGGTAGCGCACGCAGCGACGGAACCACAACGCCCTCTCGCTCTGAACGCCACGGAAACACCAACCGCTGATGGATGAAGGCCGTAGATATATACTGACTAGATACCACCACATAGATATATTGACTAGATACCACCTCATAGATATATAGTGACTAGATACCACCACATAGATATATACTGACTAGATACCACCTCATAGATATATACTGACTAGACACCACCTCATAGATATATACCGACTAGATACCACCTCATAGATATATTGACTAGATACCACCTCATAGATATATACTGACTAGACACCACCTCATAGATATATACTGACTAGACACCACCTCATAGATATATACTGACTAGACACCACCTCATAGATATATACCGACTAGACATCACCTCATAGATATATACCGACTAGATACCACCTCATAGATATATACCGACTAGACACCACCTCATAGATATATACCGACTAGACACCACCTCATAGATATATACCGACTAGACACCACCTCATAGATATATACCGACTAGACACCACCTCATAGATATATACCGACTAGACACCACCTCATAGATATATACCGACTAGACACCACCTCATAGATATATACCGACTAGACACCACCTCATAGATATATACCGACTAGACATCACCTCATAGATATATACCGACTAGACATCACCTCATAGATATATACCGACTAGACACCACCTCATAGAGATATACCGACTAGACACCACCTCATAGATATATACCGACTAGACACCACCTCATAGATATATACCGACTAGACACCACCTCATAGATATATACCGACTAGACACCACCTCATAGATATATACCGACTAGACACCACCTCATAGATATATACCGACTAGACACCACCTCATAGATATATACCGACTAGACACCACCTCATAGATATAACCGACTAGACACCACCTCATAGATATAGACCGACTAGACACCACCTCATAGATATAGACCGACTAGACACCACCTCATAGATATATACCGACTAGACACCACCTCATAGATATATACCGACTAGACACCACCTCATAGATATATACCGACTAGATACCACCTTATAGATATATACTGACTAGACATCACCTCATAGATATATACTGACGACTAGACACCACCTCATAGATATATACTGACTAGACACCACCTCATAGATATATACCGACTAGATACCACCTCATAGATATATACCGACTAGATACCACCTCATAGATATATACCGACTAGATATCACCTCATAGATATATACCGACTAGATACCACCTCATAGATATATACTGACTAGATACAAGCTAATAGATATATACTGACTAGATACCACCTCATAGATATATACCGACTAGATACCACCTCATAGATATATACCGACTAGATACCACCTCATAGATATACACCGACTAGATACCACCTCATAGATATACACCGACTAGATACCACCTCATAGATATACACCGACTAGATACCACCTCATAGATATACACCGACTAGATACCACCTCATAGATATACACCGACTAGATACCACCTCATAGATATACACCGACTAGATACCACCTCATAGATATACACCGACTAGATACCACCTCATAGATATACACCGACTAGATACCACCTCATAGATATACACCGACTAGATACCACCTCATAGATATACACCGACTAGATATCACCTCATAGACATATACCGACTAGATACCACCTCATAGATATATACCGACTAGATACCACCTCATAGATATACACCGACTAGATACCACCTCATAGATTTATACCGACTAGATACCACCTCATAGATATATACCGACTAGATATCACCTCATAGATATATACCGACTAGATACCACCTCAACGATATATACTGACTAGATACCACCTCATAGATATATACTGACTAGATACCACCTCATAGATATATACTGACTACATCATCTCATAGATATATACTGACTAGATATCACCTCGCAGATATATACTGACTGGACCACCTCATAGATATATACTGACTAGATACCACCTCATAGATATATACTGACTAGACACCACCTCATAGATATATACTGACTAGATATCACCTCATAGATATATACTGACTAGACACCACCTCATAGATATATACTGACTAGACACCACCTCATAGATATATACTGACTAGATATCACCTCATAGATATATACATACTAGATATCAACTCATAGATATATACTGACTAGATATCAACTCATAGATATATACTGACTAATAATAGTAATCATAATATTTTTAATGTGTAGAGCACTTTACATTCAGAAATCTCAAAGTGCTACAGAGTTTAAGAGAGAGGAAAAAAAAAAAAACTGGTTGTTTAAACATATAATGCATAAACAGTAAAAGGGAAATTAGCAAAAGGCTTTTTTAAAAAGATAAGTCTTAAGTTTTTTAAAAAAAGCAGCTGTAGTCTGTGGGGCCTTCAGGTGGTCAGGGAGGGCGTTCCATAGACTTGGGGCAGCAGCGGAGAAAGCCTGATCGCCCACGGTGTGGATCTTGGTCTTGGGTGGTCTGAGGGTGTGTGCTGATGCAGAGCGAAGGGTGCGTGAGGTTGACTGGGGGTCGAGGAGCTCCTGGAGGTCGGGGGGGGGGGGGGGGGGGGGGGGGGGGGGGGGGGGGGGGGGGCATGTCCGTGGATGCACTGGTGGGTGAGGAGGGAGACCTAGAATTCAATTCTGAATGCGACAGGGAGCTAGTGAAGGGATTGGAGGATGGGGGTGATGTGTTCAAATTTGCGTACCCTCATCAGGATCCTGGCAGCGCTGTTTTGTGTGTGCTGGAGCTTCTGGATGCTCTTGCCAGAGATCTCGATGAGGAGTGCATTGCAGTAATCCAACCTGGAGGAGACAAAGGTGTGGACGAGCCTCTCTGAATCTGCCAGGGTGAGTGTAGGCCGGAGTTTGGCAATGTTTTTGAGGTGGTAGAATGCGGCATTGCGGAGGTGATGATGTGGGTGTCATAATGAAGTTGCTGGTCCATTTTTAACACCCAGGTTGGTGACAGATATAGAAGGGGGGATGTTTTGGCCAGAGAAAGTGATATTGGTGATGTGGGAGGAGCGGAGCTGATGTGGTGTGCCGATGAGGATGGCTTCTGTTTTAGAGCTGTTTAATTGAAGAAAGTTGAGCTTCATTCACACCTCTATCTCCTCCAGGCAGGTGGTCAGTGTGGATGTTGGCAGGGGGCAAGAAGAAGTGGGGGTGGTTCTGAGGTACAGCTGTGTGTCATCAGCATAGCAATGGTAAGATAACCCATGGCTGCTGATGACGCTGCCCAGGGGGAGCATGTAGAGGGAGAAAAGGGTGGGGCCCAACACAGAGCCCTGGGGGACACCGCGGGTGACACTGTGGGTGTGTGATTTTGCTTGCCCAGGGCGACGTGCTCGGTTCTGCCGGTGAGGTAAGAGGTGAACCAGTTGTGTGCATTTCCTGTGAGTCCAACGGTGTATTGCAGGCGGTGGAGGAGGATATTGTGGACGACTGTGTCAAAATCAGCTGTTAAATCCAAGATGATGAGAAGTGATGGGGAACCGGCAGGTCGTTGGTAACCCTGACCAAAGCAGTTTCTGTACTATGGCCAGGGCGGAAACCAGACTGAAATATCTCAAACAGATTACTTTGTATTAGGTGATCCTGAAGTTGTGCTGCAACTGTTTTCTCCAGAGCCTTTGACAGGAACGGAAGATTGGAGATGGGCCTGTAGTTGGAGAGAACTTCTGGATCCAGGGTGGGTTTTTTCAATAGTCGTCTGATGACAGCAGTTTTTAATGCAGGTAGGATATGGCCGGCCAGGAGGGAGTGGTTAATGATCTGGGTGATGAGAGGAGAGACGGCGGAGATGTTGGTCTTCAGCAGGGCTGAAGGGAAGGGGTCCAGTGCACAGGTGGACGGCTTCAATTTTCTGATGACGGCCTCCACCTCTTCCTGTGTGACGTTGGAGAAGAAGCTGAGGGGCTGGACAGTCTCAGACAGTGGGTCGACAGTTTGGTGGGGTGAGACAGCAGTGGTGGAGAGGTGTGAGCGGATGTTATTAACCTTTTTTTTGAAAAAGGTAATGTGCATGTTGCACCTCTCCGCAGTGGCCTCTGAGTGGCAGGGTGAAGGAAGTTTGAGAAGGTGGTCAATTGTTGAGAATTTGGAGTTACCGGGGCTGTTATTTATGATGGGGGAGTAGAACCTGGCCCGTGCATCCCTCAGAGCTTCTGCATATGCCCTCTTGTGCTCTCTGTATGCCTGTTCGTGAACAGTCAGTCCAGGGGCCTTGATCCGCCGCTCAAGGACACACCCAGCCGCCTTCATCTTACGCAGCTCGACGGTGTACCAGGGTGCTGAGCGCGAAAAGGAGACTGACCTGGTTGTTAAGGGGGCGTGGAGGTCCAGGAGACTACTCATGGACTGGTTGTAAAAATCCACTGAGTCAGTAACAGAGAGGCAGTCATCAGAGCCAGAGGAGAGAGGTTGGAGATCCAGGGCCAGGGCATTCGTGTCAATATTTTTTATGTTTCTGAAGGGGATCTGTCGCTTTGGTTTGGTGTGGGGGGAAGGGAAGGCCAGCTCCAGACTAGATATCCCTCATAGATATACACTGACTAGATATCACCCCATAGGGCATTTTTACACTGCCAAGCCGGTTCGGTCATGGGTTGGCACGCCCGGCAATTTCACTGCCTTGCCTGTGTGAAACCGAGGGGGTAAAATCCCCCGTCGTCACGGAGCCGGCTGTCTAGGTTCACCGGAGAAGGCGGGGCTACGCACAGAGAGAAGATCTTTATAGAATAATTTGCATGCTACGAAAGTTTTTATTATTTTTATGATTCAAGAGCATGCAAGAATGAGTATACATTTGAGTGTAGGCTACAAAAGCGATTAACTATTTGCAAGTGTCAAAAAAGCGAACATAGTCTTTATTTAGCTGACCACTTGTTTTCTATCCAGAGGATAAAAAAACGTCTTTCTCGTAGATCGCACCATCTTTCCCCGTGATCATTTAATGCGCCTGCGTCACCTTCTCTCACATGATCAGCAGCTCGCGGATTTCACTGCCTCCCCAGTTAGAACTATTCATGTTGATACAGCTGCATTGTCTCTGTTGTAGCGTCAACGCAGAAATACTTCTACCCAAGCCCCGCCCCTGGAACCGCAGAGCTGTCTCATCGTATTGACATCAAAATTAAACTGCCAATGTGTGTAGAGTCCGGGAGGGTAAATTGGGGTGCTAACTCAAGCCGGGAATTTACCTTGGTCAGTGTAAACGCACGGACCATGAGGGGAAAATGGCGTGCATAAGACGGTCATATTTGGCAGTGTAAAAATGTCTTAGATACCATCTCATAGATATATATATTGACTAGATATCACCTCATAGATATATAAGCAATCTTCAAGCAGATTGGTTTATGACATACGTCAGACGTGTGTTTGTGGTAATGATATTGCAAATATATGCACTTTTGATTTATTTTTACTTTCATTTCCACCACCACACGTCTGCCAGGTGCAGAGGCTGCGTCATGTGTGTGGAAGCCTGAACACACAGGCCACACGCAACGCAGTGTTTGGGTTTCTGAGGAGACCCCCGACGAGTAAAGGAGACGCATAAAGAACGGAAGAATAAAAGTACGAGCAAGAGCGAGAATTCAAACTTTCTCCAGGCTGGTGTGTCAAATTCCTGTAAGTCGGTAAACAGTGGGGATAGATTCTATTGAACGCTGTCTGCAGCAGCCATCTCAACTCCCACAACAACAACAACGACGACAACAACCGGTAGGAACACAAGAGGAGCGCAGACTAATCCCAGCCTGAATCCTCCGCAGCGCCCCTGGCCCTCCCTCCTCCTCCCCCACCTCCCCCCCCTCGACGTCATCGTCCTCCGCCTCCCCCCCCTCCTCCTCCCCCCTCCTCCTCCTCTCCCCCCGCCCCTCCTCCTCCTGCCCTCCACCTCCTCCTCCTGCCCTCCACCTCCTCCTCCTCCCCCCTCTCCCCCCTCCTCCCCCCTCCTCCTCCTCTCCCCCCGGCCCTCCTCCTCCTGCCCTCCACCTCCTCCTCCTCCCCCCTCCCCCCCCCCTCCTCCTCTTCCCCCCTCCTCCTCCTGCCCTCCTCCTCCTCCTGCCCTCCTCCTCCATCCCTCCCCCCACCTCCCCCCCTCCTCCCCCCTCCTCCTCCTCTCCCCCCGGCCCTCCTCCTCCTACCCTCCACCTCCTCCTCCTCCCCCCTCCCCCCTCTCCCCCCCTCCTCCCCCCCTCCTCCTCTTCCCCCCTCCTCCTCCTGCCCTCCACCTCCTCCTGCCCTCCTCCTCTAGCCCTCCCCCCACCTCCCCCCCTCCTCTTCCACCTCCTCTTCCCCCCCTCCTCCTCTTCCCCCCTCCTCCTCCTGCCCTCCACCTCCTCCTGCCCTCCTCCTCCATCCCTCCCCCCACCTCCCCCCCTCCTCTTCCACCTCCTCTTCCCCCCCTCCTCCTCCTGCCTTCCACCTCCTCCTCCTCCATCCCTCCCCCCTTCCTCCTCCCCCCCCCCCCCCCTCCTCCTCCTCCCCCCCCCTCCTCCTCTTCCGCCCCCCCCCCCCCCCCCCCCCCCCACCCTCCTCCTCTTCCTCCATCCCTCCCCCCTCCTCTCCCCCCTCTCCCCCACCAGGAGCTCAGGCCCCAGCCCCCAGTGATGCTGTCGGGCTGATTTAGGAGGAGCCGGCTGCTGTCCTGCACGGCCCACTGCGGCGGCAGGGTGCTGCTGGTTTAACGGCCGGGCGGTCCTTCCTGGGGATCAGGAGTGTCTGTGTGTGTGTGGGGGGGGGGGGGATATGTGTGTGTGTGTGTGTGGGGGGGGGGGGGGGATGTGATCAGGGCGACAGGACTCTTCAAGCAGAGCCGCAGCAAACGGCTTCCAGAGCAATGATGCAGCTTTCAGAAGCAGAGGAGATCTGATCTCTGCTGCCTTCTGTCTGTCGCCGTGCACTGGGCGAGGGGGGGGGGCGGGGGGGGCTGGGCTCAGCTAAGGGGTGGAGTTAAGTTTAGAGGTAGAGATAAGGGTAGGGCTACTGGATAGGATCGAACTAAGGCATAGAGTTAAGGGGGAATTGTAAAGGATGGTTAAGGGATAGGGTTAAGCTTAGTGGCAGAGTTAAAGGTAGGGCTTAGGGTAGGGTTTAGGGATAGGATTAACAGGTAGCTAACGGGTAGCGTTAAGGGTGGAGCCTAGAGGTAGGGTTAAGGGACGGGTTTAGGGTTAAGGGGGAAGCTTATGGTTGGGTTAAGGGATGGGATTAAGCTAACAGGTAGTGTTAAGGGCAAAGACTAGGTAGGGTTAAGGGATAGGGTTACGCTAAGGGCGTTAAACATTTGGAAGGGATTAAGTGGTACGGTTAAACTAGGCTGCATTCCAAAAACATCAGAAGCAGGGAAGCCTCAACCTGGAGCCTCAGCCAGCGAAGGCAGAGAACAGGACTCCTCTGTACGCTATAATACTAGACTATTAACCACGGCCGCCTCCCACTGGGGCCGCGGATGTGGAACACATGTCTTTACCGACACCTCCCTGACGAGGAGGGCGAGGGCGCGCCCGACGGTAAAGAGGAGCAGCTGCAGTGTGTGGCGCGCAGTAGGCCTTCAGACGGCCGACGCGCTGACCTTGTAGGCCCCGCGGCCGTCCAGCAACAGGACAATCACCCCCCCCCCCCCCCTCCGCAGCCCCCCAAAACAAATAACAGACCACCGCCAGGAGGCGGAAAGTAGGTTCATCCTGGGGGGGCAGGGAGATGGAGATGAACCCCCCCCCCCCCCCCCCCCCCCCCCAACATGTCCGGAGGAAATTCAAATAGGAAGATGGAGCTGGAAGTGAAGGGGACAGCAGAACACATCATAGCCGTACTGGAAGCCTCTTCACTGGGAGAGACGCACCAAAGCCTCTGTGACGATCGTCTTTCTTTGTTTTTTGCCAGTTTCAGCTCGCATGCTTCCATGCTATGTTACCATGTTTGCATGCTAAGTGGAACGGCGGGGTTTAGCTCATCACAGAGAGGCTGAGGTTGGAACATCTAGGACAGGGCAGAGTCTGCGTTCATCTCCATGACCTCCTATGGACAGCTCTGAGACGATCTACACACGACAAACAGAAACGCATTCAAAAGCGGTCTGTGAAATGGTATAATTTTGCAAATGCATTGATCTTTTTTGTGAGTTTTATATTCCTTCTTACCGACATGTGTTCAGAAGAGGGATATTTAGTGTCACATGAAATGATGGCTCTGGATATCTATGTGTATCTATATCTATAGCTAAATATGGGATACATCCACCTATATTGACCTATATTGTTTAAGATATCTCCATTAGCAATCTAACCATTGTTGCATTTAGGATTGATCAACCGCTTCTATATAAATCATTACAGCTGCATAAAAGCAGCTTCATGTTTTGGGTTGGATCAATCTAATGCGTCCCTGGCTTTACATTGTCGATGCATCTTAGTTGTGCTCTATCTTCAGTAAGAATAGCTCATGTTTATTAGCCTCCGTAGGCACATGCTTGTTGAAGGCTAGCAGGGAGAGGCTAGCTGTTCACACGAGGTAGGCTGTGATATCTCTGATGTCTGTGTTGCTCTGACTCCCTGCAACACACCAGCAACAAGACGGCTCCCAGATCGGTTTAAACGTCGCCAACAGCGACACGGAGCGAGTTAGAAGCTTTGACACAATTCTGACTTCCTCGCCTGTGAGAAACACAAACATAACACACAACGCACAGCACACAAAACAATACACACTACACACAACGCACAACACACAATGCAAAACAAGTTGTTGATTGTTGCTTAACAGCGCTCACACTTGTGAGGCTAAAAATACACTGATTCCAGACAACCGCAGACAAGATACCAGACAACCAATCGGGAAGCCCCGGTGACAGTTTTGGTTGACGAATCAGAAGGCTCCATTCTGGCAGTGTACATCATCATCCTCAGCCCACGGACTTCCAGACGTGTAATCTGGCCACAAAGGGAGCGATCCAGGCTGCTACCCTGAGACAACACTGGAGGAAGATATAGGTCATGCTGTGTCTTTCTTCGGCCAAACTCATCCCCTCCTGCAGAGCGGCAGGGACAGTTAAATGAGCGTCAACAACACTCTCTCCCCTTCCCTCGGCCTACGCGAGGAGGAGGGAAGAGAAGAAGATGTCGTTGTCTTTGTGCACTAAGTGCTGCATTAGAGGAACTGGGCCTCTCTGCTTCTTGTTTTTCCCCAGCAGACAGCAGTGGTTGCGTGTAGCGGAGGCAGAACACTAAGCTGTCTCGCCGGCGATGGGAGCGGGGAGAGAGAGAGGCCGTGGAGACCTCTGGGCGAGAGCCTTCGGGGCGGTGGAGGGGTGGATTGACTCGCCACGCTCCGCCTCTCGTGGAGATCAGCGGACTGATAAAGTCTTTAAGGGCGGCGGTCTCCCGGTCACGTGATAACGGCCCTTGTCCGTC
Organism: Gadus morhua; assembly: GCF_902167405.1. NCBI lineage: Eukaryota > Metazoa > Chordata > Actinopteri > Gadiformes > Gadidae > Gadus > Gadus morhua. The sequence goes on from NC_044054.1 coordinate 32,715,397, forward strand.
TTTTCTTTCCTCTTATGTGCAGGATATACTTCAGTACTTCAGAGTCTGCACTTTAATTAAGCGGTAATACTACAAAGTATACTACAACTACAGCAACACTACTGTTATTACTACTAGCACCGCTACTACTACTAATACCATTTAGTACTATAAATACCCCTACTACTACTACCCATACTAGTACCACTGCTTCCAGTACTACTGGCACATACTCTTACCACTTCTTCTGCTACTACCACTAGTAGAGCTTGTACCACTGCTACTACTGCTAATATTCAGTCCCTCCAGAAAAATGTGGCATATTTTTGTGATTGTTGAGGCCACAAAGCCTTGATTATGCGGCACGTTTTCTTAAAAAATGCGATGAAATATGCGGCATATTTATGCAATTTTATTCGATGAAATTGCGGGAACTTGCAAAAAATGCGGCAACTCACTTCATAACGTTCCCACGGCAACAGGGGGAAATGGCTGCTCTTGTGTGAGATTGTGTGTTGTAACCACTACTGCTAAGCTGGATACTACTTCTATAACAACTAGTATTACTACTCAAAAAATAATGAGACTCATCATGTACCATCCTAATCATAATCCAAGTTAGAATTTTTTTTCTGGTACATAAATCCTCCACATTGTTAAAGTACAGTTAACCGATAAATCATCTGCCCTTCGCCCATAACGCGATATCAATTGTACTATAAGGAAAGCAAATTAAATGAAAATAAATAAAAAAACATCAGAGTCATCATTGCACAGTTTAGAGAGAACAAGGCAGGCCGTTTACTTTTCCCTGAAGTGATTTTATTACAAATTTCATGAGGACTTACATTATTACAAGGATTTTTGTCAACATGCGAAAACGGAACGAAGCAGAACAGGAATTTAACAAACTGGTAGGATAAGACAATCCACTGTTCACGAGAAACATAAAATCTGAATTCAAAGTCCTCAGGAGTGCCTGTGTGTGTGTGTGTGTGTGTGTGTGTGTGTGTGTGTGTGTGTGTGTGTGTGTGTGTGTGTGTGTGTGTGTGTGTGTTACGTGTGCGTGTGTATGTGTGTGCGTGTGACTTCTGTGCAGGCATAGAACGGCCACATTCACTGGGACTCTGCAGTCGTCCACCCCAACCAAGGCAAGATGTGCACGTATCAAGAAAACAATGTTACAATTTTTATATGCCATCCGAATTTTCTCGGTCAGAACTTTTAGAAAGCTTCACTTTATATGTACATAAAACTGTACAAAGACATGGCATCACAAGCATTTTGAGTCCTATATAAATATACCAACGGTTAGGATAACAACTAGAAGCCCGCTCAGACGTGGTCTCAAGGCATTGGTCTTCTGCAGGTGTTCAGTGTGTAAAAGATGAAGAGTGTCCGTGTCCTTCCAGTTCTTTTGAGACCCCCCCCCCACACACCCCACTTCCTCCCGCCAGAGGAGCCAGCACTAACATCTCAGAAAAAACAGTAAACAGTATCTACCAATAATCTTTGGAATTCATGCTTAACGTGTCGGGCGGCGTGATACCTATGTACACTACACCACCAAAGAGTTTTGAAACAATTTTTTTCACAACCAGTTTGCTAAGAGACTGGGACCAGCACGCTAGAAGATCCGACGCCCGTACTCACTACGCACCGTTAAGCCATCTGTCCACACAAGGTTCACCAGCACAATACACGTTACAGTTAGGCAAAAAGATACTCAAGTGAAGTTAACATGAAATCAACACCAAAACACAAATGAAGCCCCCGTTGCCTCTCACTCCGTCGTGTTCAGGTGCCTCCCCGCCCGGTGAAGGCGCTTTAGAATTCGTGTTTTTCGGGAGCAGAGAAAAGAAGAGCTAAAGATATTGATTCAGCCTGGGGTCAGGGCACGGTCACGGCGAGAGCAGCCGCTCCCACAGACTGAGGCCGCGAGCAGGGCAGGCGGGCGCAGCGAGAGGATCCAACACCGAGGAGGTGTGAAGGAAACGTCTATAGGTGACGACTTGTGTGTTTGCACCTCTGGACCACTGCTGAGACGGCCCCTCCGACTCAGCCCTACAAACCGACTGGCCGAGTGTTCTGTTTCCTAAACGGCGTTGCTGTTACCGCGTGTGATTTATAAATCGGCAGATTCGCACAACGCCGTTCCTGTCTCTGTTTACTTTGTGAAATTCCGTTGTTGTTGTCCTTTACAAAGCGTAGAGAGCGAGCGAGGGAGCGAGAGAGGGAGGGAGCGAGAGAGCAGCCACACTGGATGCCAGGTTAGATTACTAACGTCCATGTCATCGCAGAAGCCAGTGCAGCTGAATGGCTTCTGCACCGAGTCGAGTGACAAGATAAAGTCATTACCGTGGCTGGGCGGCTGGGCCTCATCGCTCGCCGCTGCTGCTCTCACACGTCTCATGACTTCCAGGTCAACGACCGCGGCCGCCGCACCTCCGCGTGAAGCCTAGCCCAGCCCAGCGCAGCCACGCGATGCATGGCTGCCTGTTTTGGCTTTAATCCAAACTTTTCGCATGAATTACACCTCGCTAAACGGCTTCGGAAACAGCATGAAGTGCTCAGCCGTCCCTCGGGGGCAGCGAGACCCACCGTCCACCAACCGTATTTAATAACTGGGACGTCTGGTCATTTCCGCGTGTGTGTGTGTTTTTCTTCCTAATTATTTAAAATATGGTTCGCTCCGTGGTGATGCGCGAGAGGAGCACAGATGAAACCAGCCGGGTGTTTTAAGTGAGCGTAGTGGAGCGTAGCGGGGGGGGTCTGCATCATGGCCCGGTTGTGACGCTCGGACGCCTGTCTCATTACTCACTCTAATTAGGAGACGTCCGTTCGCTCGCGCACCCCTCTTACTCACCGCCACTATCTCCGAAAGAAAAACGCTAAGCAGAGGTCACCCACCAAACGGCAAAAGTTTGCCACGAATCTAATCGAATCAATGTTCAAATCAGAGGCGTGGGCTGGGATGTGCGGGGCTGAGAGGCAGCCCCGCCGTAGTCATCATTATAATCCAATTACCCACTAATAGATCGCCTCCTTCACAGGCATCCCTCACAATCACTCGGTGAAGCCTTGTAAAGATAGACAAAGCCCACGGGCTTGGCCTATTTCTTATCCTCTGCTCGATTGGAGGAGGAGGAGGAGGAGGAGTGGAGGGAATAGAAATCTAGAAGCTTAACCGAGTACAAATAAAGAATGTTGTCCTCAATACAACGATCATCGAAATGGACAGCGACTGTGGTTCAGGGTTTCCTCCAACATGGGCTCGTAGAAAATATCATTCACACACAGGGAGCAGGGGGGGACTTGATTGGGTCGGACAGATTCGGATACTTCCTCGTAGGAAACCCCCCCCCCCCCCTCCCCTAACAGAGTCACACTTGATTTTTTTCTTTGTTTTTGTATTTTCGCATTCCACATCCTATTTCTACAAACATCAACCACCCAAGGTCCTCGTGTTCTGTGTTTAAATGTAACCCCCGGCGACGAGCTCGCCGTCACACGACGCGGGTCGGGGCTACACGAGCCGTCGTCATGACGACCTGCCACGTGACGCCGGAGTGTCTTTGATCGATCCAATAGGCTCCCTGTTCCGACAGCTAACGCGAAGATGTAGCCGTGTGTGACATCACAAGTGGGCGGGTCTTCGTTGGGGGTGATGGATAGGGGGTTACCGGGGTCACCAGCCTGACGGACAGTACCACCTGGGAGGGGTGGAGGTGGACGCATCCATCAGGCCTCAGGGTGGAGGGCACGCCCACCTGTGATGTCACAAGCTAGATTGATTGGTTTGAAAATGGTTTGCCCTGAAAACAGGGGCCCTTTAAGGTTCTCGTAGGCTGTGGCCACAAACAAGATTTTCAAACTCATTGGAGGTAATGCAGTACCTCTGTTACAGTACGCGCCTCGTGCCCATTGGCTGATTCAGAGTCAGCCTATCGGCTAGAGAGAGGGTCCGATTGTCACTCAGATGGAGAACGGTCGTGTGACGTAGTTTGAGCTCATGTAGCGGACGTGGGACTGCAGACCACCCTGAAGACGGACGTCAGGTCACAGTGCTGAGCATGGGGTGTGTGTGTGTGTGTGTGTGTGTGTGTGTGTATTCAGCACAGCTCCCTCTGCTAGTCATGCAGACAAAAGGAGAAACCTCTTCTGCTGTGATTGGGGCTCACAGACGTGTGTGTGTACAAATATCTGTGTTTGTGCAAATGTATGGGTGCATTTTTGTGCACCTTTGTGTGTGTGTGTGTGTGTGTGTATGTGTGTGTGTCTGCGTGTGTGTCTACGTGTGCCTTTGCATGTTACTGTGTGTGTACGTGTGTGTACGTGTGTATGTAACTAAAAGGGCATACATGAGACTTCACGTCACCTTCCACAACATCTAGCTCCGCCTTCACACCTTCAGTCCAGTGCAGAACAGCAGCAGCAGCAGCAAAGAAAAGCTCAATATGCTAAAACTCTGAGGCCATCTCAGCTTCTGCCAGACAAAAATATATCTAGAACACACCATTGAACGTATTTACACTTTAGTACATTAAGAGAGACCGGGCGTCCGTCAGTCCATCCGGGGCGTCGGTCGTCTGGACTCCCATGAGTGACGTCGGAGCGGTCGGCCTCGTGACGTGAGCGTCGAATCCGACGCCGTGAGAGAGTCAGCGTTTTGAGACCCTCAGAAGGGTGCGGTGTTGGCACGGCGACTCCGCGAGCCGTCGTTGGCGGCGGGCGGTTAAACGGGTGTTTTTTTTCTTTCCATTGTGACCATCATCGCATTTCAGTGTGGATTATTAATTAAGGAACTTGTATAGATAAATGAATAATTCAACTAATTAGTGGAATTCACAATAAATAAGCTCATAATTAAACAGAATAATTTAATAAAGAAAAGGAATATGCTCCATGCCAGCAATGAAGCACATTACAGGCTACTGTTAATTACTGTTAATTACAAAAAGGGCATTGGCTTCGATGATTGGACTGCCTATTTATCCTTTTGTGTGTGTGTGTGTGCATGTTTTCTGTGTGCGCGCATGTGTGTATATGTGTGTGCATGTATGCGAGGAGACTGCATGTGTGCGTGCGAGCGTGCCCGTGGGCGACTGTGTGCGTGTCTAAACCAGGGGGACCCACAATGCATTGCGATCACAGGTAGATCTCCCTCTTGGGGGTGTTGGCGGAGGGGGGGGAGGCGGCCTGAAACTCGCCGGCACTAACATTCAGAGGGATCTCCTCCAGCGGACAGTCCTGGCCGGCCCCGCCTCCGGAGGGGGCGTGGCCTCCTCCGGAGGGGGCGCGGCCTCCTCCGGGGCCGTAGGCACTGCGGGACGGGGGGAGGCGGGGCCTGGGGGGCTCCTCCCCGGCCGGGCGCGCGCTGCCGTTGGCCATGCGCCCCAGGCTGCCCCTCTCCTGGTAAGGCACGAAGGTGGAGAGCTTGGGCAGGGTCCGGGGGGCCTTGCGGAGGGGGGAGGGGTGGCCGGGCATCCAGCAGGCGTCCGAGTGGCCCAGCTCGCTGCACTCCGGGGTGCAGTTCCCCGTCATCGTCACGTCCGGCAGGGAGCGGATGTCTGGGGGGAGGGGGAGAGGGGAGGGAGAGAGGGGAGGGAGGGGAGGGGGAGAGAGAGAGAGGGGAGGGAGAGAGGGGAGGGAGAGAGAGAGAGAGAGAGAGAGAGAGAGAGAGAGAGAGAGAGAGAGAGAGCAGAGAGAGAGAGAGAGCAGAGAGAGAGCAGAGAGAGAGAGAGAGAGAGAGAGAGAGAGAGAGAGAGAGAGAGAGAGAGAGAGAGAGAGAGAGAGAGATGGGGAGAGAGAGAGAGGGGAGAGAAGGGAGACGGAGAGAGAATGAGAGAGAGGGGAAGAGGGAGGAAGGAGATTGGAGAAAGAGAAAAGAAGGAAATTCAACATTAGTATTAATATTAAATCATTCTCTAATCTATGATAATCATCATTACATGACCCCTTCTTCATCCTCCCTAAACCCCCCCCCCCCCCCTGACCCCCGCCCTCCCTCCCCTTCCCCACCTCATCCTCCTCCTCCTCCTGCTTCAAGTCTATGCAGTTGTTGCTAAGCAGTAAGCAGCCGTTGCTATGCAACAGTTGCTAGGTGCCACGGAAAGGGAGCCACAGCGCGCGCGTGTGCATGTGTGTGTGTGTGTGTGTGTGTTTGTGTGTCTGTCGTCCAGTGGCTGATGTCATACATTTTTGTTCGGTTAGTTGCATTGTGTACGAGCTGTTCCAAGTGTATTCTGCCCGTGCGGCCGAGCACGTGCAGAACTGATTCATTAACAGAATAATTCATTCATTGGTCTGCCGAGGTCACGTGACGCTGATCCTACGTGTGTGCGTAGATGAAGTGAAGCTAAGATGGTCCAACGCACGTCACGGGACGGGCTGACACCCACCACCACCAGGCCGGCTTCCCCCAGGCTCAGCGGCGTGTCGGTGCACGTGTGCGCGTGCACGTGAGCATCTCTCTATTGATTGACAGCCCCAAAATGAGCAGCGTGCCCCTCCGAATATCATCCATTTCTCAGTCATCCGCTCCTAATTAAATAAATAGGTCTCTAACCCAGTGCCCTCATTTCGGCGTCCAACTTGATAGCGCCGGAATACATTTTATAAAGCCGTCACAAAAGCAGCGCACGCCGGCGCTGATTACTCCCCCACACGCACCCCGCAACTCGCCCCCTTCAAACGCACGCCGAGATAAGACCCTCTTAATAAGAGACGGAAAAACTGTATTTTTAGGAGGTTTTTTTCTGCATCCCTGCGAGGGTAATAAATGTACAGATGGCGGCGTACATCATCTCACAGCCTCGCACATGTTGGAGGTGAGTCGACGCACACAGCCAGCGTCACGCAGGACTAATACATGCACATTAGGCGCTCACATTAAGTCAGCTATTGGTTCAGTAATGGACTCCCTTTGCCCACTTTCCGTTCTATTTTATTTTTGTACCGCGGTGTAAGATAGCCACCAACGCCCCGTTCTGGCTTCAGAGCGCGACGTGAGAACGATGAAATAATTGATTCCGTGAGGACTGACGTCTCCCCTCAGTACGGGAAGAGCCCAACGACGGCCTCGTCCTACAAATCATTAAAGCCGGTTAATTAGACATCACTTGTGTGCAATTAAGGGGCTTGAAACGAGTCCGCGCCGCGGAGGCTACACGGCACATATGCTAATGGAGCCATCCGGAGGAACAGTCATAATGGCCGTTATCTGAGGAAGAAGAAGAGCGGAGGACATGTCGCGACTGTCGGGATGAATCAAAGGCAGCGGTGTTATGGAGACCCGAGCGGGAGGACGCACTGGAAAGGCCTCCAGCGTTCTGCAGGAGGCACCGGGCTGCACGGATGAGGAACTTTTAGAGTGGGAAACACCTGATACTGATAGAGAGAGGGAGAGAGAGGGAGATGGAGAGGGAGAGGGAGAGGGAGGGAGAGAGGGAGAGAGGGAGAGAGGGAGAGAGAGAGAGAGAGAGAGAGAGAGAGAGAGAGAGAGAGAGAGAATGAGAGAGTGAGAGTGAGAGTGAGAGGGAGTGAGAGTGAGAGTGAGAGGGAGTGAGAGTGAGAGTGAGAGTGAGAGTGAGAGTGAGAGTGAGAGTGAGAGACAGACAGAGAGAGAGACAGAGAGAGAGAGAGAGAGAGAGAGAGAGAGAGAGAGAGAGAGAGAGAGAGAGAGAGAGAGAGAGACTATAACAGTGCTAGAGAGTGAAAAGAAAACTCCAAAAAGGAACCTTTGTCGAGAGAATTCCACATGACATCTCCGCTTGTGTTTGCCACGAGACTTTTTGTGCGATTTTTGCGGTTAAATGGAAGAAGCTTGGATGCTTTGATCGCATCACAAAGTGAGTATTCTCTGGCCTTGACGCAGTGCTGTGTTGCGCCCGGCCTAACACAGTGTCCTACAAGCGACACAGACAGACGGCCGTGCGTGATGGTGCGCTACGCCTGCCATGTCAGGGCTTGTGAGGTGCCCGGGTTACAGCGACGGCAGGAGAGTTTACGGGAGACAGGTGGAGGAACCCGCCACAGACCGCCAGAGGCATGTCACTTTAGGGTTGGGGGTGTCCAGCTCAGAGGAGGACAGATCATCCATAACGTGTTTGAAAAGGAAAAATCAACAGGCTTGAGTCCCAACAGGCCTAAACTCCGCCCGCTTAACTCAGAGGGGCCCCTGTGCTACGGCCGGGAGTCGGAGCTTGATGAGATAGTAGCAAGCCAATCAGAAAGCTGTCCACTTGTGACATCACAAGTGGACGTGGACACACGGGAGACTGATGTTCAACCACCGAGGTGTGCATTGTAAGCAAGTTGCAGAGACACTCCTGCTTGTGATGTCACAAGTGGCCCCGTCCCCACAGCGGACGATGTGCCGCAGCAGGTGCGCACGGTGGACCGGGCGTTAACGAGCCAGTCTGAAACCCATCCGCCTGTATCAATATCCCCATCCAGGGGATCGGATACTCCTGCCTGTGACGTCAGACACGGTCATATTCAGAAATATCTCGTGATGACAGGCTAACCTCACACCTGTTGGTAGAACGGATGCCCTTTTAAAGGTCATTACGTTCCTTTAGACGTCCTCCAAAAAGGTAAACGACAGTTTTCCATGTGTGAACGTCTGACGCGAGTGTAATCTATTATCAGTGTGATGGATGCGAGACGGCAGCGCCTGGCCCTGTTGAAACACGCCTTTACCAGCACTAACGCTTACTCCAGCACTCGCACCATAATCACGAACCTCCGCGTGTTCCTTACACGTCTCCATCAAAGTGTTTGCTTCACTTGACTTTAGTTTCTCTCCGCATCGCCGGTTGGCAACAAGAAAACAACCCAGAAAAACCAACGAAACCAAATTAAATCAACAGGGTTCAATACGTTTTAAATACATCCTCTTTATATTATTCTTTTAATGATGCGACTACAAGTGATAAAAGCCCACCCAGCTGTGCGTCGCTCACAGCCAGCAGAGGAAATGCCACCCAATGGCCCCGGGGACGCGGTAGTGTGCTCTTCACTAATGGCAATATAATTATCCTACAAAATGTCATACCCCCGACGCTAGTCAAAGTGCATCTCCCCCACCACGGCGGCGAACAATCAAAGCCTATTTGCCGGAGCTCTCCGCTTGCCATTCATGCTTATTGACATTTAATACCAAAAAGTCACGGGCCGCGTGCCTGATGGTGGCGGCAGGATGTTGACTGCGGCGGGGGCCATATAGGACAGCTGTGACCGCGCGCCTCTGTCTATTAGCACCACTATTTAGTCATCTACTGCTTAGTCGTTGAGCAGACACTTTGAACCAAAGGGGCACGCAGGGAACCCAGATGCATGAGGATAGGAGGACATTAGGGGGAAGGTAGGGGTTCGGGGCATCCTGCTCAACGATTGGCTCGTGGTAGGCCGACCACAATGGGAGGTTTGAGCCCTTAGTCACCCAACGAGCGAGGCATCTGCTCTCTCTTTGTGTTAGATATTTACCTGGCTAAGAATCCCTAAAAAGCCAGATCCTTGAACTCCATTAAATAGTTGTAATTCTCGTTTCAATTTGCGTTGCATTACGCATGTTGAATTATGTATTAATGCCCACAGGATAAGTCTGTAGCAGAAGTCCCCAGACTTAAACTACTGTTGTATTTCACTGACGAAGAAGATCCCGACCAAGCCGATGATGTTAAAACAAGCGGCATAACACTCTAAAAACAACCGCCCCCCCCCCCCCCCGCCGCCCCCTTCTGTCGACTAGAGTCGGCGTCGCACACTTCACTTCCTGTCGTTTTTTTCCCGCTCCTCGCTGCGACGGCGCCAAGCCACCGCTGGCAGCGCCAAACGGCCGCGGTCCTCCGAACCTCTGGCTGAGGACCGCAGCGTCGGGGGGGAGGGGAGGGGGTGGCGTGCAGGCGCACGCCACCCGACACGCGCCAGCCTCAGCCGTCAGCTCCGAGCGGATTTCACACCTGATTAAAACATCTGGGAGCTGAGAGGAGCCGAGAGCAGCTTCACTGCGCAGCCCCGGAGCTGCATGAATAAAACGGGCCGCTTCCGGAGAGCCTAATCTGCATAGACTCCGCCTCCTCATGGCTCCTCCGAAGAGCGGGGGGCTCCTGGTTAATGCCGCTAGTTACCACTCATAGTTACCGCTCCTAGCTACTGCTCCTAGTTACTGCTGCTAGTTACTGCTCCTGGTTACTGCCGCTAGTTACCACTCATAGTTACTGCTGCTAGTTACTGCCGCTAGTTACCACTCATAGTTACTGCTGCTAGTTACTGCCGCTAGTTACCACTCATAGTTACCGCTCCTAGCTACTGCTCCTAGTTACTGCTGCTAGTTACTGCTCCTGGTTACCGCCGCTAGTTATCACTCATAGTTACTGCTCCTAGTTACTGCTGCTAGTTACTGCTCTTAGTTACTGCTCTTAGTTACTGCGGCTAGTTACCGCTCATAGTTACTGCTGCTAGTTACTGCTGCTAGTTACTGCTGCTAGTTACTGCTCCTAGTTAGTGCTCCTAGTTACTGCTGCTAGTTACTGCTCCTAGTTACTGCTCCTAGTTACTGCTGCTAGTTACTGCTGCTAGTTACCGCTCCTAGTTACTGCTGCTAGTTACTGCTCCCGTCAGGCTCATGGAATCACCCGGCGCCTCGGATGCTAAGACACGGTTTATGTAGGTCGATAAGTGATTACGATCAGGTTCCACTCGGTGGATCGTGCGTCCGGAAGGACACGTCCGCTTGTGACATCACAAATGGATTGATTTCTACTAGGATAATCAAAGTCAGAACTGGTGGTCAAATCCCTTTCGTTATCCTCAAATTCAGAGGCGAACTACCCACATACGTCCTCATCACTGAGGCTGTTAACGCATGAATAAACTGTTTTATCAGTGTCCATACGGTATGACTTAATTATCGAGCTCACACCTCTTGTTTAGGGAATCACAAACCGCAGGAAGCACACGACGCGCTCGCAGTCGTGAGCTGAGGTGAAACGCGTTTCATCAAACGTGTCACCACGCCAACATCACATGCATCAATGACGGATCCGTGGCCCTGATCTATGCGTCCCCGTGGGGACCCTACGGTGTGACTCTCAGATGTGGCTCACTGCCGTTAACGATCAGCGTCGGGTAGCTCCCCCCACCCCATTCCACGCAGATACCGTTAGTATTGCGAGCTGTTACGGTGGATGGTTTGGGCTTCGGCGGGCAGTTACTCAACTTGGCATCGATATTCCTGTTGTCTACATTGTGTACACACTACGCAAATAATTAAGGAGTCCTCCCAGATATGTGTTGCCTTTTCACAGCTGTAGTTCATCCAATAATTTATCCTGCAGACATTGAGGAGCACTGCTACAACACAGCCCAAAATGATACCAAATGATGAATTTGAAACCTCTCTCTCCTCTCTCTCTCTCTCTCCCCCCCTCCTTTAATCCCTCTCCCTCCCTCCCTCCCTCCCTCCCTCCCTCCCTCCCCCTCTCTAAATAAATATACATTCTCCAAATCCGAGCGTCACAGGTAGAGAGGCAGAGGAAGTAAGCCGGCAGGTTAGAGCAGCAGCTGAAGGCGAGGATGGAGTCAGAGTGTTTTCCCTCCCATCCCACACCAACAACCTGTTCCTGGGTTTGGATCTCTGCCTGGAGTAGACAGGGAGGGGGGAGAGGTGAGTGAGATCCATGTCACACATCCATGGGTGGAGAAGAAAGCCTCTCCCTGGCATGCAGATGGGTGCAGCCCTGGGTTGTCACGCTCGCAGACGGACGGACGGGGGGAGGGACATGCCGTCTGAGGGCGGTGGGGTGCCTGACAGGATGTAGGGAAGCACATAGTTTCCTCTTCTGAAGGACACGTCTCTCGCTGTGTGACTGGCCGGCCCCGCTGAGCACTGAACCTTGCAGCGGGGGGGAAGGAGCCCACAGCGCTGCTCTCTCTCCGGGCCTCCTGTCCTGTCTTTAAGAGCCAGTGTGGAGAAGAGGCTTTCCATGGTATCATTATATAGAACATCAAATACTAAATAATATACTCATAACGCTAATTATGTCTTTAGTTTAAACTCAGTGGAAAGGCTTGACTCCATGTCAAAATGTACTGGGTTCAATCCCGACCTCCCCTGTTGACATAAACCTCAACCGTCTCCATAGCGACGACACCTCACCCCTACCGTCGTCATAACAACGTGCATCACTTCTAAAACATCCCCTTCTTCGCCATAATCCACATTTGTTGATCGTCGATCCTGGAAGCTTCCATCGGTCCATTGATCTTCACGTGTCAGCGCCGTACGCGCTATCTCCAGCTGACAGACGTGTGTTGGGGGGGGGAGAGCTCGGTTTGCATGCAGGTTGCGTCAGGGTGCCAGCGGGAGGGGGGGAGGGGTGGGGGGGGAGGTAGGTGGGCGACCCAGCCTCTGATCCTTGGCTCACGGGCATGGGGGGAAGCTACCTCTTCCCAGGATCATTTTACACTGCTGCTTCGTATTTGATTGCGAATGCCTTTGCCCCCTCCTATCTCTCCCTCTCTGTCCATCTCTCTGCCTCGCTCTCTGGCCGTCTGTCTGTCCGTCTCTCTCAGTCCATCTCTCCATCTCACCCTTTCATTCTCTCACTATCGGTCAGTCCCCCTGCCTCTCCGTCTCTCAATCCATCTCTCTGTTCCACCATTTCTCTCCCTCTCCCTCTCCATTTCTCTCCCTCTCCCTTTCTCTGCATCTCTCTCTCTCTCTCTGCATCTCTCTCTCTCTCTCTCTCTCTCTCTCTCTCTCTCTCTCTCTCTCTCTCTCTCTCTCTCTCTCTCTCTCTCTCTCTCTCTCACCCCCCTCCATCCCTGTGTCTCCCCCCTCCCCTCTCTGTGTGAGCGCCATGTTTCCACGGTGATGATTGATGGTGGTCCAATATGGAAGCCCTCGCACCTCGCGGGCGTTGGCGAGAGACGGGGAGCTCTCCAGAGACGGCTCTGCCTCGGGAACAGAGGCGAGGATGTGGAGGACTTTAATGATGGAACCGCAGAAGACACGGAGAGAGGCTCACCACATGAATAACTCCCTCCAGCCCCCTCTGCCCTTCAGCCCCCCCCCCACCCCCCCACCAGGACAAGAACGGAGTTAACAAGAAACACAAGAAAGGAGAAATACTAAATGAATGGACTGCATTTATAAAGCGCTTTTATAACCAGTGGCCACTCAAAGCTCTTGTACAATACTGCCTCACATTCACCCATTCATGCACACATTGACACACAGTCATCCACAACAGGCGACAGCCAGCTCGTCAGGAGCAGTCAGGGTGAGGCGTCTCGCTCTGGGACACCTCGACACTCAGCGAGGAGGAGCCGGGGATCGGACTAGCAACCTTGTGGTTACCAGCCGACCCACCCTACCTCCTGCGCCACACGCCGCCCAAATACTAAGCACTGCTTCTGAGCAGACTTTGATCCACGGTGAACGGACCAGAAGGAGAGGTGGGGGTGAGGGGGGGGCATCTTGCTCTAAAATGTCTACAGGTAGACTGCTCGTTTATTTTGGGGGAGGGGGGTGGTGGTGGGGGGGTTCACTTCAAACCCCCTCCCTCCTGCCAGCTGGGAGTCCAACACAGAACCACGAGAGATTCATGTTGCGGTGGTGTATGACGGTGGGGTGGGGGCATGTGGGCTGTGAGAACACGGTGTGACTATTCTCTTTAGCTGTCAGACATACTGAAGAAGGAGAGGGAGGATGTGTCGGTGGCTGGGTGGGGGTGTGGGTATGGGTGGGGCACTGGTTTTGTATTTGTACACCAGTGACATGTTAACCTCATTATTCCAGCACTCAAAACACCTCCTCCCAGTAAGCAGAAACAACTAAAAGCACTCCTAGACCGAACGGACGGGGGGAGGGTGTGAGTGTGTGTGTGTGTGTGTGTGTGTGTGTGTGTGTGTGTGTGTGTGTGTGTGTGTGTGAGTGTGTGTGAGTGTGACTGTGTGTGTGTGTGTGTGTGTACGTGAGCGTCTGCGCGTGCGCGTGCGTGTGTGTGTGTGTGTGTGCGCGTGCACGTGTATGTTCCGATGGCGGAGAATCTTGCATATTCCTGCTCCCTTGCTGTCGGAACGGCGCAGAACGGGCTCTGACTTCCGCTGCGTTTTCCAAGCCATAAAATATGCATTTTGTCACATAACATTACATTACAAACACATTACAAACAGGCCGGCCCACCCTGCGCCTTTTTCTTTTTTCTCCTGCTGCATATAGGCGTAAGAAACGACAGAACCACTGGGAGAGGAGCAGGCTTCGGCTGACCCCCTTCTAAAGAGTGTGTCTCTCTTCTTGTGCTGCTTTGCATACTAAAGCGGCGTTGCGTAGGACAATCCACCAAACTCAAACAACGACAACACACAGCGGTTTCCGCGACGACACTTGCTCTCGTACATTAAAGGGATTCCTTTGAACATGGCGTTGTGTTTTGGTTGCTTTCCCCCCCCCCCCCCCCCCCCCCCCGAGTCTATTTTAAACGAGGGCTGAACCTTCATCTCTATAACTTGAATGCGCTCCTTCCACATCTTTCTCAGGATTTTCGGAGTTCTCGTAACAATGCCGGAGCCAACCTCCTGACTGCACCCATTAGGATCATCCTCTCTGTGCACAGACCCCCAAAACAACATCCAGAATACAAGGCTCTCCCGCAGCAGCGCAATAGAAACACACTTGTTTTAACAAGAGGGCAGCCTCCCTCCAAACAAAGAAGCTGCTTTAGGACCCTCGTCTGACAGTCTGCGTGAGTACATGCAGGGTAGAGGGAGTGGCGACTAGTCAACCTGGTAGGGTAAAGACTGCAAGAGTCTACATAGAGGCTAGTTTACCTGTTAGGAGTGGACCAGTCTACATAGAGGGTAGTCTACCTGGTAGGACTGAACCAGTCTAAATAGAGGCTAGTCTACCTGGTAGGGTGAGGAGTGAACCAGTCTACTGGCCATTAACTGGAACAAGACATTTTTTGTCACAAACTCCAAAAATGTGCCGATTACAGGAGCCACCCAAACGATTGTGCTCAAGACGAATTGTGGGCAAGAGGCGGCGTCATTAAGTTGAGTCATTGACACAATTAATGCTTGTCCTGCATTTACCATAAAGTAGATTGCCCCGACTCAATAAAGGTAGTTTACACTCAACCGTAGACATTAAGCCTGTTTCATTGATCTGGGTTCTAGGATAATAACCAGACTCACTGGAGGACGGACTCACTCTATCCGTGTCTGGGTTTAATTTTTTAGGTGCGTGCAAAAAAATTATTAGTGCTACAATTGTCATTATGTTACCATCCCCCATGTGAGTTGAAGCCATTGAAGTATCTTTAACCTCAAAGGACAAGGATTCTCTTCGCTAATTCCTTCTGCTTCGTGTGAAACCAACCACCGCTTTAATGGAAGATGAGCGAGAGCGATTTCCAAAATAATTACGTCTCTAAACGGGCATAAACGAAGCGTTTCGCAGCCACACGATTGCAGCCAGAGTACTTACATGTCGACATGGCTCCTACCATGGGAAGCGAAAGGCTTTCTTGAAACCTCGCCTTAATAAGAGGCTGTCCGCTGCGGTTAGACCCCCTGGTCTGGGTGTGTGTGTGAAGCCGTTGACAGTGTTTCTTTCATGGGCCTGGGTTTCACAAAGAGTCGGCCGATGATGCTAACAATGTGAAACTGTTACTTGCTCGCTTTGCCTATAGGTTATTGATGTTGTTTAGTATCTTTTAATTGTCTAAATGTACTTAAAGGACTGCACCTTAAAGGACAGAGCTAAAAACTGGATGATGAAAGACAAAGATGATTAAAGACAAACCAGCTAGCATCAGAACCAGGCCCTGCTGTTGTTAAAGGACAGCAGTAGGAATGGGCCATGATAGATCGTGCCTGGTGCATCTCTCGTTAGGGTGCTTGACTCCCAGCAGAAAGGTTCTGGATTAACATCCCAAAGCCCACAGCGTCCCTGTAGGTATCCTATAGCAAGACGAACCCTGACCCTTACCTCCTCCTTAAGGACATGCATCTTAATCCACTGTAAGTCACTTTGGATGAAAGTTTATGCTTACTGACCCAATTAAAAAAAAGTTGATCGTCAATCGCAGATGCCTTTTCGTACATTTATCGTCACATGCTGCTCTTAAATGACACGTCTTCAAAAGTCACACCATTTCCGTCGGTCACTTGGGACCCAATCCCCTAAAACAGGAGGAGGTGCAGGAATGAGACCCCCTGCTCCTCGGAGAACCCCTCCTCCCTGACAACCAGCCAGGGATGGCCAGGGATGGCCTTAATTTGCCGGAGAAGAGCGGTTCGATTGGGTGATAGAGCGGCCTGCTGTCCCCGCTCCCCGTCCACCATTTTGTCTTCCCCCCCCCCCCCCCCCCCCCCCGCCTGTCTAAAGAGACTCTTGTGCATCAGTGGGTCTGACAGGAGGCCGGGCACCTGCCGGCCCGTCTGGCCGACGGAGGATTCACCGCACATCAAGCCCACCGTGTCAGGAGCGGACTCGACAGAAGAAACGCGGACGAAAGGGGATCCCACCGCACTCTCCCTCACACTCCCTCACACTCTCACTCTCACTCTCACTCTCACTATTACCCACAAAACATGTTTAAATAGTAATAGTAGGTAGAAAATAAAAGATTAGAGGCAGAATGCTTCAGAATCCTGGCTGGGTAACTGCATTATCGTTTCTCTTGACCGACGGTCAGTAGACAAACAGTCCTCTTCGATGGATGCCTTGCTCGGGGCAAGGTCAGGACAGCTGCTCCCTGATGGAGCTGTCTGGCTTCTACTGTTGCATGAACTACAGCGGCCTTACTCCACAAGGCCGGGTCTCATCAGTACAACCTGCCTCCTTCACCCGGGAACAGCGTTCCAATTCTGGTTTTAGTCCTGATGACCTCGAAAGCCCAATCAGAACGAGGAAGCCACCCAGAAGGAGGCGGTGCTATATGCCAGCCAATCGACACCGAGAGTTTAACTGTGTGTACTCGTTTGGTTGTGATTGGTGGGTTTGAAATAGATTCCGGAATCTCTGCTTACTGTGTGAATTACATTAAGCTTTTCCTCCGGTGTTGGTTTAGTTATAAATAACATATATTATATTTTGCTTTTCACTTATATAATACACTATGGCTTAGCTGGGAGTTAGCGTTATAGCGAGGGTGGTTATGAAACGCCACCTCTATCTGCTCGTTAGGGACATGTTTAAAAAATCGATTAATCTCGCTTTGGTTAAACGCCAAAAGAAAACGAGCATTCAAATGTTGACATGGTATTTTCGTTTAGTTCACAAGTTCAGCCGACTCTTTTCGACGGAACGGAGCTAAAGAAATTCCGCCTATTTTTACCTCCCCTTCACATATCGACTCCAGCAGTACCTCCGCGTGTAGCGCCGCCACGTCTCATTGGCTGAGTCAGGCGGAGGAGTCGCAGAGGACTCTGAGATACCGTCGACAGTCTCGTCAGCTGTCATACACCCAGGAGTAAGAACCCCCCCCCCCCCCCCCCCCCCCAACACCTCTCCTTACCTTCCTCATCCCCCCCTCCCCCCTCACATTATGAACCCCTACCCGTCTCTGAGAAGGAGTTGGGTTGGTAGCGGTGGTTTTTATGATGATGATTCTGAAATCGCGGTTTAATGTCTTGCTAATCGCTCACGGGCGCTCCGGCGCGGTCCCTCATAACACGTCCCAGCAGGGGTTAATCAGATCACGGCAAAACACAAAAACAATTACAGCCACTGGGATACCGTTCATGCGAATATTATAATATACTCTCCCTTATTATTCGGATTTAACAAGAAAAACTAGTTAGACGAAGCATCAAAGCACTTAAAACAGAAAAAATGCTCCAATAACAAAGGAAAAAGGACTGAGAAAAATGAAATGGTGGGTGTCGCGGCAGAAGAACATGACATGAGAACGAAGTGTGCTGCAGTCTCATGTGGACCCGCGCGCTATAATGCTGCTCAACCGGCCTAACCCACTGAACTCATGACCCAGGCACTGGCCTATAGGGTTAGTGGAAGGGGAGACATGGGGGGGGGGGAGAGAGAGAGAGAGAGAGAGAGAGAGAGAGAGAGAGAGTGGGGGAGATAGAGAGTGAGAGAGTGAGAGAGTGAGAGAGAGAGAGAGAGAGAGAGAGAGAGTGATGGAGAGACAGAGAGAGACCCCCTGCTCCCCCTGCGAGAGAGTGAGAGACTATGCGTGAGTACAATGACATCACAATGCGTTTCACATATTGTTTTATATTTTCTTAGAGATTCTTAATTGCATTCGGTTTCAACGGAAGGAATTCCCAAAGCAGACGCCAACCTGATTGACATCCTCTATTTAATCCATTGTTTCATATAGAAGTGTGTGTGTGTGTGTGTGTGTGTGTGTGTGTGTGTGTGTGTGTGTGTGTGTGTGTGTGTGTGTGTGTGTGTGTGTGTGTGTGTGTGTGTGTGTGTGTGTGTGTGTGTGTGTGCTCATGTTTGCCCACTACATGGAGGCCTGCATTTTCCTTTTAGCGAAGCACAAGGCTTACAAGAGATTAAGTGATTTGGAGGAAGCTTAAACATATCCTGCTCATATATTTTAAACCCTTACATTTCTGTATTTAATAGAACTATATATTATTATTTTATTTATTTTTTTACTTTTTCACTAAAAAGTTCAACCAACTGAACCTGGTTCCAGAAGCTTCAGTTCTCTGAAACAGAAGCCCCCTCCCTCCACACGCGGGGATGATTACTGAGCTCTCTGTCGGCAGAGTGCGTCTGGAATCCGTTGGACACCCCTCCTCGTATGCATCCTTCTCTCCTTCCCTTTTCCCCTGGCACCCTAAGGCTCCCTCTCCGAGGATGTTTCACCAAATCATTCCTGCGCAGCAGACACACCAGTGATCGAACGGAATCAAAGTGTCTCAAATCAATTTTCAAGCTTTTCCCTCTTTGCCGTAAATCTAGGCGTTGCCGGTTCCCGTGCGGGTTCCTCTCCTCGCCTCGGAGCACCTCAACGCCACGCGGGGAGACGCCACGGAAGCACACGCCATCCCACAGGAAACTAACTCCCACGCCCAAATATGTGCATCAATCCAAGGAAGTGACATCGCCACGGCGAGGGGAGAGCAGGCAGCTCCTTTGCATATATATATATATATATATATATATATATATATATATATATATATATATTTATACCACGGTCTGCGGGAATACTCGATTCTGATTGGATGCAGGGTGTGCATTAACTCCTGATATACGGACACCTGGACAAGTACTTCCGTCAAATTGTCTGTTTACCGTTCTCAATTAATGCGCTAGCTGGCGTATCGTCTCTAAAAAAGTAGTAACCATAGCAACGGGAAACAAAACAAAGCTCAGCGGACTATAATACCTCCCGCTACCTCCCGTTCTAAAGTCGTAGCTATGGTCCGTCCTAATTACTGGAGGAGTGAACAACGTTTCCGTTGCATGAGAACCCAACGGGCGTGTAATGGTGGTTCCGGGTATTAGTCAGACCCTCAGGCGTAACCAGGGAAACAAATGTATGTTTTGTGGAAAACTTTATATTCAGATTGTAAAACGCATGAAAATATAAATTAATGGTCTTCATTTGGTCACCGTTGGTAAGTGACCGTGGTATAAGCGGGATAATGCCCTTCGAGGTGTCCATTATCAGGAATTAATGGACTTCGCGGAGGCAACTCCGCTTCGCAACTCCGCTTCGTGAACCGTCCTCCGCTTCGCGTCGGACGGTTCACGCCTCCACGTCGTCCATTAATTCCTGATAATGGACACCTCGTCGGGCATTATCCCTTACATATATAGCGAATATGTTTGCAAATTGAAAATAGCCAGACTGCTTGTCCTCGTGTGGTCAGGAATAGACGAGGCCGGGGTCCAGGTGAGGATAGAAAGGCTTTTTCTTCCTGCGGTTTAAGGAAGTGGGAATCGGGGCCCCGGGGACGACTGGCACCAATAACAGCTGAGAGGTCAAGGTGGAGGAGGAGAGAACTTCCTGAGAGTTTAGAGTTTCAAATCTGATCCAACCGCTGCCCTGCCAAACTCAGCTCGCCAGGGGAACACCTGACGGCACACGCACCACGTGTTGCTATTGTAGAGTATATACCGGAGTGTGGTGCAGTAGCCGTGATGAAGGATTACTATGGGTTAGCAGTCCGACGCCCTCGCCCTGTTCACTTTGTTCGGACAGGGGGACATATTGCAACAGTAAATCAACAGAATCCTAATCACTTTAATTATAATTAATAATCACAACCGAAAAATAAACGATCAAAAAATTCCCATTAAGTCGGTCCAAAAAATGTCATCCAAGATTATTATCCACATTTTACTTAATGGGCTTGGCCATTAATATATCCTCAGACAATGCGCGGCAGCATTTTAGTTCTGAAATGACAGATGGCTTATTTGCCTTAGTTCCAACTCCATTATTCCTAACGTGCTGTTTATTAATCCTCTCTCGTAACAGCGTAGACGCTTTCCGCAGAGCCCTGTTGTGAAAAATAGCCTTAAACCCAAATAGGAGGCTTTTATAACGGTGGAGAGAGTTCCGACCATTTACCTCCAATAACGCTTGGGTCCTGTCACTCACGCCGGCTGCTACGTGTTGGTTGCGTCTGTTGACAGTTATTCATACGGACAACAGTCGCCGTCAGAGACATATTAGCTGAAGGCAGAATGAAAGTGAAACCAGAACCCAGTACAGCCAGACAGGTGGCGTTGTGATGTGCTGTGTTGCGTTGTGTTGTGCTGTGTTCGGCGGCGGGCTGCCTTCTGATGCTCTCCCCCCGCCCGTGTTTCCCAGTGAAGGTTGTCTATGAAAACAGGATTATATTGTCTGCAATGCATTGAAGAGAGACACGGGATCAATGGTTTTGCTCTGTCAGACAGGGCGCCGTGCAGCCTCACTGCTGGCCCGCCGCGGCCCACAGCGAACACAGAGGAAGGACTTGATGGTGGAAACCAAGTATTGAACAGCAACTGTTTAGTCGCGATCGAATGTCCAATATTTGTCACAATAGCGGCGCTGACGGATCTCTCCTCCACGGGAACAAGCAACGAGAAATGCCCCGAGCCTGTAATGCATGTGTGGTCCTGCCCCTGATGTACAGTACATTTTGATGAGTTGCATCTGGGTGACTATGAAAATAAAGTGTCGGTATAAAGCTGCGTCGGTTGTGCATCTGCGGTAGGTAGTACACAACATTTAACCACCACATAAAAGCATCCACATATTTTTCAATCCGTCGGCCTCTTGTTGTCGCTTTACTCGCCCTGTTCTTCTTCAAGCCTAACTTCACCCGACTCTTACATCCATAAAGAAACGTGAATATCAATGAGCTCCCAGGCCCGACCACTCTGTTCTGCCTAATGCCTTGTTTACGCCCGCGCCCTCGCTGGCCTGTTTGTGTTTCCATAGACTCTGAAATGACTATGTTCAGTCGCTATCCTTTCATCCACCGCGAAACATCTCCTTCCTCGCTTTACTGATCACATGAGAACAGGCGCTTTTAGGCTTCGTTTCCCCGGCTCGCTGAGAGGCGGGCTGAGTGTGTTAACATGGTCCTTTTTATCCGCGTACATCCCACCAAATTAAACTGAAGGATAGCGGTTATGTTAAGATAAGGGAAGATGTGTTTTCATTCGACCAAGATTGGAAATTTGGGTGTAGAAGGTACAACCGAAAGTACAGGACAGTAATTGAGAGAAAACATCTCTGTATCCACAAATATATCAAAGTACAAAATGAGTAGGAGCAACATTATTGTAAAAGCAAAAATGTATAGAATATTTTGTTAGAATATTATGGTTAATACCCTCCAAACCATCCCATTGCCCTGCGGATCTGTATTGTCATCTTAAATTTCAATGAACCGACAAATCAAAGTATTCCTCGAGGCGAGGACACCTGAACTCTTCCAGGTAAACCGGCGACTCGCTGAATTCTCCTTATTGACATCAGGGCAGCCAAACAGATGTCTTCCTCCAATCAATGCACTGTTTTCCCTCCCGTTCCAATCAAGCGGTTATTAATTTACTTTACTCCCCGTCTCGCCCATCTCTGGGGGTCTCTCTCGCTGCTGTCAGTCACACACGGTTGAGAGGAGCGCTCGCTCCGCCGCTTAATAGCTCTGCTCTTGGAACCGAAAGCGAAAGTGAAAGAGGGCTCCCCGTGCACACATCATCTCTCTCACTCCACGCGCACGCAAACACACGCAGACATATACACTTTGTAATAATGCAGAGGGGCCTGTGGGAGTTTCTCCCGCTTTGAATGTGTACAAGTTTCGATAATGACCCTGGAGATATGCGGCGTAATCTTGCCATTTTATTTACAGGGCTGCTGCTGCATGATTGACGAAGAGGCGGTGGAGGCGCTCAAGCTTGCGCCGGGCTGGGAGGACAGCATTAAGAGGATCTCTTGTACGGCTCCTCAAGAGCGAGCCCGAGACATGGTGGAAGAAGATAACCAAACGGAGCTACACTTCAGCCTGGAGAAGAGGACTTCTCTCTTTCAGGAGCCCAGAGGTTTGGCTGCAGAAGCCTCTCTCCTCATCCCGGTATTGATGCGGACACAACTCTTTGTGTTTCATTGCCTTTCAGAGGTGAGGGCAAACTCATTTCCACGGATGGATTTTCATTCAGTGTCTTTTATGGGAAAAAAGGAGATCCTCAATGAAATCTGATAATGAAAACGTGTAAGGTCCACTTCTACTGTGTAAACTTGGCCTTTGAATAAAACATCGGATATGAACGGGCTGTCACAAAATATATTTGCGAAAAGCAAGAAGGAAGGGTACAGAATGTTCCATGTAACATACTGTTACATAAAATCTTAACGAAGACGTAAGCCTACTTTCAGCCAGCAGTCAAGTGTAATTACATGCATTCATCTGTGATTAAGAAGCAGACCTATTCCTGTGTCCAGGCGTCCTTGCGGAGGCTAACTTCATGACGATGCAACACACGTAAAGTTGAACTTCAATGAAGACCGCAGCTCTCTGGCAGGCTCCCGGTCGGACAGAGAGATCAACAGCACTCCCCTCCTCTGGCTCTGAACGAGTGAGCCCTGCTCGTCTCTCCCTGTACCCCCTCTGTACTTCCCAGCGAGTGAAGCAGCTGCAGGAGCAGCCACAGAGGACTCGGGGATATCGAGAGCTAGAGCGAGAGCGAGGAAGCTCTTCACTCAGACGCGAGTGTCTCCATTCCTCTGTGACCGTGGTGGAAAAGTGAAGAAGTGGCCGACAGACCCACACTCTTGCAGCGCTCCCTGAAGTGCCATCCATCATGCAAGGGCAGAGTGGTAGTTAGAGGCAGCTCCACTAGCTTTCAGTCCCCATCACATGACGACGGAGGCACGCCCCCATGGGTCCGAGCCCGGCCCCCTGCAGGCCAGCGTGGGCTCCGCAGCCCGGCTGAGGAGGCGGCGGTGGTTGTGGCTGTCGGCCGGAGCTGTTCAGCCTCCCTCTCTGTGGTGACACCAGCCAAGCACCCACTAAAAGCATGAGACCACCACTACCTCTTCCACCTGCTTTTCCATTACTGCTACTTCCATAATTCACTTGGAGGATTCCCTCCACCTCACCGAGTACCAGTTGACCCGCCGGTAATAATGTGCTTGCATAAAGGGCTGCTATCAGCAGGTGTGATGCAGACTTAGCCATTTAGAAATATTCCGTCCCTCTAGTGACGAGTCGGAGTGCCCACCCACACACAGATTTATGATATGACGGATCGACCCACCTGCCTAAGCAGTGGAGCGTACCAACTAGTAGGCTGACCCATCCATCACACAGCTGTGGTTGGACGCTCCCCAATCGTGATGTCACCAAAGGATAATTGTGATTTCACAATGCGTCGATTTTCAAAACGGTTCGCCATGGCTGATGAACCTCCCGGCCGTCGGTGAGAGAGAGGGGCTCCCTAATCCCAATAACCACCACCGTCTGTATCGACCTTCACACAAGCTGGCCATTCAGCATCCTGGAATAAACAACTAGCAACTTTAGCTTTAGCTCCGGCTCCCCCCACTCCTGCTCCCCAGCCACGGGCGCTAACTCATCTCAATGGGCTCCGCGTAGCGAGGGGCTCTCCACTTGTATTAGATAAACACACGCGTACCGAGCTCAGTGACACCGGGCCGGGAGGCTAAGCAATACTGACTCAGAGAGCCGGCTGGACGCTGGGGCCAAGCACTCCCAAAAAGAGCCTTTTATGGAGATGAGAATTTATGGAACGCGGGGTGCATTACTTATGGATTTATACCGGAATTGATAGGGTCTCTGGGAGGATAGATAGATAGAGAGATGGACACAGAGATTTATAGAAAGATAGATGGGTGTGAAGACAGATACATTGCTAGATAGTCAGTCAACCAGACATATCCATCTAACTTATCTAAAGTCCAAATTAAGTAATGTCTATATTTGGTTTTTTCAGTCAGGATAAACACAAACAGAATGCGATGAAAGATCATGCATTATTTATTCCTGCACCCTCTCCTCTGATGCAGGGTAAAAAAAACAACAACAAGGACAAATGACATATTGTTGTCTAGTAGTTTTCTAAGCTCCTTATTCTCCGAACGCACTGGCTTGATCCCAAAGATAGCAACACTGCTCTCAATCACGGCAAATCCACATAATCAAAAGACTGTTGCGACAGCGCCGATCTGAGCCGCGCCGGAAGTCCAGCCAAAATAATAATTCTTTCAACCAAAAATTAATAATCATCCGTGATATTATCAAAGTCTCCCAGCCAGCCGGATAGACGTGGACGACAGATGATGAAACAAACAAGAAATCACTTTCATGTGCGCAAGCCGCAGCCTCGGGGTGGAATTGGATGCGTTGTATAAACTACGGACAGTAGGATAATCAAACTAGGGCCGGGTCTGTGTGCACTCCTACCACCAGGCAGCCTCACTGCCGCCGGGCTCGGTTTCAAAGCATCTTTCTTGTTCCTACATTTCCCTGGGATTGCAGAGCCTTACGGGCAGCAGGGAGGGAGGGGGTCGGAGACGGAGGCAACGACATGCACGGGAGCACGTGGCGGCATCGGCGGGTCCAGACCCTTTATATGTTTTAATGAAAGAATGTGAGCGGTCACAGGCAGGGTGTCCATATGAGAGGAGGCGTGTCCTCAGGGGTGTCTGGGAGGTCATCATAGCCACCGTCTGGCGGCCACTCCGGTCGCATTGTTAGCGACCGCAGGAGCATCAACGCTCCGTCGGTTTTAAAAAACGGGGACCCAGGGGGGAAAACACGGACACATTCATGAGCGTGGCGTTCCTGACACATCATCACTCTCGTGCGAGCGGTTCCGCCGCAGTGTTCCGTGAAGTCATCGGCCGTCGCGCGGCGCGGTGAACCCGGCTATTGTCCGGGGTGTCGCCCGCACAATCCAGGTTACACCGCTCTCCTTCTGCTCCAGTTAGCTCTCTGTCGCCGACCTACTTGCTCCGAAACCAATTCACCCCCAAAACATAATACAACGTATGAAATAAAAGAGGTAGTCAGGGGAGGGGAGGGGACCAACATCAACGGCTGATTCTGGGGCAGAACGGGATTTAAACCTCTGCTAGGCTCGAACGCACACTTTATTGCAAGCCAATGAAGCATGGCTGCACGCCCCGAGGGTTGAGGGTAAGGGAGGGGTTCGGGTCTGTCTCCCCTGTCCCGGGCAATCAAGGCCTTCTCTGGGAAGGGGGGGAGACGGAGGGGGGGGGGTGGGGGGGAGGGGCAGCAAGGGAGCTCTCTGGTGGGGCGTTTGGCGGGGAAGATCTCCCGGCCGGTTGAAGGGAGGCAGGGTCTGCTGAATTCAATCGGCTAACAGGTGGGGAGGAGACGAAGCGCAGTGACATGTGTCTGAGAGGACCCCCGTGCACACCTGGGTCTCCTCACCCCACAGGGCCCCCGGGGGGGGGCCACAGGCTGCTGCTCCAACCCAAGACAAGGCTGAGACGCTGAGACTGGTGGTGCTGTCTCTACATCCCCCCTGCCTCTCTCCCCCTCCCCCCTGTCCCTCCCTCCCCTCCCCCTGCCTCCAACCCTCCCCTCCCCACCTCTCTAACCTGTAGGCTCACTGGGGTAAGACTAGACTCCCCCCTACCTACTCATTGATGACAGGTGTCAGAGAGAGACAGGACGTTCACTCTGAGTCGGCTGGAGAAACCGGCTCGATGAATCAATAATCATTGTTCTCATGCTTCAGGGTCTCTCGCTCTGTGTCTCTCTCTCACGCTCTCTCTGTGTCTCTCGTCTTGGAAACAAACTTTCAGACTGCCCGTTAATATAGAAATACCTTGCTTCAATCTAATACAGGCTCTTAGATTGAAGCAAGGCTTAGGCAAGATGGTTTTCGATTGACCATATTTTACATTTGAACCCGGTTTTATCCAAAGCGAATGACAGTGTTTTCAGATGATGTTTATTAGGGAGCAGTATGGTTTAGGCCCCTCCCCTCAAGGGCGCCTGCAGGTTAGGCTGCACACAATGGGGATTGAACCCGCAACCTTTGATACAGACATATATAAATATAACCTTTTCATAGGCACTTGTGTCATCCGGTGCTCTACCAATTTTTTTTCCGTAAGAAACCATAAACCATGCCCCCGAAAACGTGATGTGAATTCTGTGAACCTTTGCACCACCAACAAAAACACAACAACTATTTACATAACAGCAGTCAGAGTTAACAGAGAGACACTGAGAAAACAAAGAACTGCATGGGGATTGGAACCGCACATACATACATGCATAATTTAAACTAGTGTTCCTATCGTGGCGTATTATATGCCTCAAACAGCCTGGAGTGGCATGCCATCTCCGTGATTAGCCTAGCATGCTAATAGCCTCAGGGTCCACCATTGAAATCCAAACAAGAGGTTTTTTTTCCCCTCAGAGTCTGCATGCTCATGTGGGCTCTCTCCCAACGCTCAGGACCTGCTAATTGGAATGCACACCATCCGATGTTTGGAGGCTGTGTGCGTGGGTGTGTGTCCGTGGGTGTGTGTGTGTGGGTGTGTGTGTGTGGGTGTGTGTGGGTGCGTGCGTGCGTGTGTGTGGAGGTCTGTTTCTGCATTAAGGTTCCAATGAAATAAAGCAGTGAGGCGGGAGGTTTAAGCCTTCTTGTGTTTGAGCCAATTGATTTGAAACAGTTGACGTTGGTTGTGATCAGGAGGAGGGAGGGTCCTGCGTGTAGGAGTTTAATCAGCAGAAATGGCACCGGCTTCACATGTGATCAGGACGTGCATGATATGGTAAACATCCGCCTCGCGTTTTAAAGCCCGCCGTGTCGAGGCGTCGAATATATGAACAGCTCGCAGGTTTAAATGTTGTCCCACAGTGACGATCTACAAATACTAAAACACGCTGTTTGTGGCGGTTTACGCCATTGAATATCCGCCACCAGATTAAGTGTTCCCGAAACAGAGAGGGAAACTGTGGGTTTAATCCAGCAATAGGGGCTCTGTGAGGCTCCCTGGGGGGGCCGGGTCTTCCGCACCCTGGAAGAGGTGACCCCGGTTAAGTCCCAGAGGGAGGTGGGAGGGAGATTTGCCAAATGACGCCCAGATGACACTGGCAGCATCTCGTCCTACAAACAGTCCTCCCGCTGAAGTGGGTGAGTGTGTAAGTGTGTGAGTGTCTAAGTGTGTAAGTGTTCAGCGGGCGGTAAATGAGATGTGTTCTGTAAGCCGGCTAGGAGGCGTTCATCGTGTTCCTGTTGCTCCCCGGCGTTCCCCTGTGTCGTCCGTGTTCGCTCGCTCAGAGTAAACGTCGAACCGAGCTGACATGACCAGTGCAGAGATGTTATTCTGGTGCTGGGTCGAACCAAGTATCAAGTCTGACCTGTGGGCATCGTGGAGCAAGACGCTCTGAATCCTACCGGCTCCTGAATGACATTTATCTAAAACAGCTCAATGTGTTTTGCTTTGGATGAAAGCCTCTGCTAAATCACTTCATATTCATAACAGCAAACATTATGACAGCTCTTTATTTACCTCTGTATGTGCGATGTGTATGTAGTTCATGATGTTTCAATCGGGTTTCAAAGACTGAGATTTTATATATATACATAAAATAATCTCCCAAATAAATCCAGATGAATCACATGAATATGAATCACGGCACGAAACATCAAAGGCCCTTAGGTTTATCAAATGTGTTCAGCGTTTATCTCATTTTATGGAACATTTTATGCCCCCCTTCTTTCACAAGGACGTGAAGCCCGATACAGAACAACACTGGCCGGGCCCCCAGCTGACAGGAGACGTGTAAACACTGCCCAGATTTATCTGTGTGTGTGCCCCGGCTCGCTCATCTTATACCGACCACTCAACCCCACCCAAGAGAGAGGTAGCTGCAGCCGGTTCAATCTAGAACCAGAGCTGATCCGATACTGATACCAGTATCGGAAATTCCTCTGATTCTGGTATTGGAGGAAGTGGAAAGTCGGAATGGGAAGCGGGTCATATCGGACCTTCGTGCGTTCGGGCTACCAGGTTGGAAAAACATGGATGCTCACGCTTAACTACAAGAATACAATTGGATTATAATAATTTGTTATTATAAATGATCTAGTTCTGAAGAAAAATAATTGTCGACAGCAAGTGAACCGACTTAAGATTGCTGTCATCATAGGAGAACTCTTCAATGAGAACAAGTGCTGTCGGTAGTTACAATGCTAGAATCTGTATTCTGTATTCGATGTCGGCCGATACTCAAGTTCAGGAATTGGGATCGGTATCGGGAAGGAAAAAAAGCTAAAATCTAAAACACGCGGTGGAGCGCGAGGCCAGACCGAGGAAATTCCCTCGCCACGCTTCAGGACTTTCATCAGATACCGAACACACCAGTTAAGTGCAGGGATGTGTTGGGAGCCATTAAGGGTTCACTTAAAGTATCATTGCCACAGCTGATGTGGACGCGATCCGTCTAACTGGAAAAAAGAAGGGCTTTAAATTAAATTGGAAAAAGAAACATTGAAGGCTGAGTCAAGCGAGAGAGAAGATTGCGATGGTCTCTCCCACTCTGCGGATGCCTTTGTACCGGGTAATGATAGTGTGTCTTTATCGAGACATCCGCTGAATAACGGCCACGGAGAGAAATATGTTTCTCGAGCTGGAAAAAAACATTCCTCCCCTCAAACGGGCCGTGGTTATTCCGATAAACAGGCTCGCGTTGGCTCAGGTGGAATATCAATAGTCCACTTAGATTTCTTCTGCCCAGTGGGCGCCTGAAACACACAGACTCAAACGCTTTGGCTGAGGTCCAAAGACCCTATTTCTCAAGCCTTCAAACCGCATTAATCCAAATTCATGTTTCAAAGAATAACATTCCTCCCTCTTTGAGGGAAATGTCTTCTCAAAAGAGGGACGACATTTCGTCTGTCTTGGCACTTTTTCTTCTCTTTTCTTAATTTGGTCCAGACACACTCTGTGTTGTTCTTTACATTTTGAAAAAGTGCTGACTGTAAAGTGCAGCTGGACAAAGGTGTTCCGCCGGTGCTTCTAATATAAGGACAAGCGCGTTGTGTCAGGATAATGGATGGCGCCGGAGCTAAGCTAACAGTTCTCCTGCGGGCCTTTTATTCACACGGCCGCTGGACTCAGCGTGCGCAGGCTGACGAATGACCAATGCAGCGTTTAATGGTTTTCAAATTGTTACCTTTTAAGATAACACTTTTTAGGTTCAGCCTCCCCGCTTTATGTGGAAGGGCTGTTGTTTAATCCCTCTGTGTTCCCGCCGTGGTTTCCTTGTTAAGCAGCCGCTGACTCTCATGTTGTGTCTGAAAAGTGCTCTCTCAGTAAAGTTAGGGTTAGACACTAGCATTGTTTGATTTTGATTTTCGTATCAACCCTGGTAGGGAATTTATAAAAACTCTTGGTCAAATCAGAAGAGGACCTTTACTTTGAGTTGTGCAGATAAAACACCCGGTTTCAGCTTGTTCCAATCAACTAGTCAAATGTTAAAAATGCCTTTCCCCAACCTTTTGTAGAGAGAGGGTGCGATGTTGCTGTTCACGCTAACTCTCCTTGCTACCATCAGAGTTTAAGGGTTACAATCATGATGATAAACGTTACCTGTAAACCCAACACTGCAGAAACAATTAAAACATACAATAGTTGAACCGATAGAAGGCAATTCTAGTGATAATTTAAATCACATCCAAAATATTAACAACAAACCTCCATTTGTTTATGTCCCTACAAGGACGAATCAAATGGCGAGAGCCATGCCGTCTGGGTCATAGCCAGAGTGATATTCCTTATCAACGGAGACACTGCATCTGTTCTTTTGTCTTGACGCTTTCTTTAGTATAAAACTCACCCTGAACCTTTGGTTCGGTGGATACACCAGCATACTACACGCCTCTAATTCAGGGTCTGACCAGGATCAAATCATAGCCCTGCTATTATGCATCCCTCTGCATTGCTTCTCATCTCAAATCCGTTCCATTATGGTTTGAATTTCCTTTAATGTAAGAAAACGACGGTGAAATTGAAAGCCAAAATGAGGGCTTTAGCCATAAGTGACACTCCGTCCTACCGCCCGACGCACGGGCATCACGGCTCGACGCCGAGGTGGTCAATCTGAAGTGAGTCTGCTTGCGTGCTGTGATTACGATAAGAGTCTATTAAAGTAATATACTGCTGTAATCAAAGTGATTTACCGCCTCAGCCAGCGATTCCCCCCCCCCATCACCCAACACAGCGCATACAAGCATCGATGCCGCCATTTGCACTTAGAGATACACACAACACCATAAACCACGGAGAGAGGGGGGATATAGGGAGGGAGGACAGAGATAGAGAACGAGAGAGGGACACAGAGATTGATAGATAGAGAGGGGGGAGGTAAAGAGCGACCGATGGATGGACAGACACAGATAAAAAGATAAAGCGAGATAATGGGAGTGATAGAGAGACAATGAAAGAGGTGGAGATACCAAGATAATAATTTAGAGAGAGAGAGAGAGAGTGAGAGAGAGGGAGGGAGAGAGAGAGAGAGAGAGAGAGAGAGAGAGAGAGAGAGAGAGAGAGAGAGAGAGAGAGAGAGAGAGAGAGAGAGAGAGAGAGAGAGAGAGAGAGAGAGAGCGAGAGAGAGAGGGAGAGGGAGAGGGAGAGGGAGAGGGAGAGAGAGAGAGAGAGAGAGAGAGAGAGAGAGAGAGAGAGAGAGAGAGTGAGAGAGAGGGAGGGAGAGAGATAGAGAGAGAGAGAGAGAGAGAGAGAGAGAGAGAGAGAGAGAGAGAGAGAGGAGAGAGAGGAGAGGGAGAGGGAGAGGGAGAGGGAGAGGGAGAGGGAGAGGGAGAGAGATAGAGAGAGAGAGAGAGGGAGAGGGAGAGGGAGAGGGAGAGAGAGAGAGAGAGAGACTATGTGGAGGACAAACAAATAGAAATGGAAAGGGTAAATATTGTAACTGAGATAAAGAAGCAACAGTTGAGCTCTGTGGGCTCTATGCAGCTGAAAACAACAGAGGAGAAATACACAGGGGAGCCTGTAATGTAGAGCACTCCAGCAGCACATCACAGCCTGGGGAGGGGAGAGGGGAGGGAGGGAGGGAGGGAGAGAGGGGAGGGGAGGGAGGAGGGGAGGGGAGAGGAGAGGAGAGGAGAGGAGAGGAGAGGAGAGGAGAGGGCAGGAGAGGAGAGGAGAGGGGAGGGGAGGGGAGGGGAGGGGAGGGGAGGAGAGGAGAGGAGAGGAGAGGGGAGGGGAGGAGATGGGGAGAGGGGAGGTAAGAGGGAAGGGAGGAGAGGAGAGAGGGGAGGAGAGAGGGGAGGAGAGAGGGGAGGAGGGAGTTCAGGGGAGATGAGGAAGAGGAGAGACAGAACAGAGAAGAGAGAGAACGGAGAGGAGAGCTGGATGAGGAAGATACTAAAGACATATTCAGCTAAATATCTTTCCAATAAACACATGTTTACATTGACTATGACAAGGATTGTTCGAACAACATACAGACAAACAATGACTTTTATGTTGTATTAGAACGGCAATATGTGGAATTATTTTGTAGTAAGATACCATAAGATAAGATCAACTTTATTCGTCCCGGACGGGATATTTAGCTGTCACAGCAGCAGGACTGGAAAATAATTAAAAAGAGATAACGCATTTGAATAAGACCATGATTATGCAAAATATATGCAAAAAAAGAAAGAAATGCATAGATGAAATATATGAAAAAGCCTACAGCTATCATTTTGCTTTAATTCTAAGCTTATATCAGTAAAAATGTATCCCTGCTAGGTTCTGGTGCAATTAGCTGGCGGTCTTAGCATCCTCCCTGGGTAAGGTCTGGTTTCCATGGACACCGACGGCGAAACCCAGACTTGGATTGTTTGTTGATTGGCTCAAACCAATTATCCTCTTGTAGGTCGCAATTAAGGGGAGTATGAGGGGGGCTTCATGGCAGCAGTCTGGCCCCTGAAGGGAAGCGCGGCAGCCTACTTTATTAAAGGTCAGAGTGCGCCAGCAAACCCACGATGCACTACGATCAAACAGCATCTTAAATGTGATGTTAGCACATTGGGCACTAGCATTACCCTATGAATGGATGAATCAATTAAAGGGAGAAGTCTATTTAAAAACGGGTGTTGCTGCGGGCCGTCCAATCACGTGCGAGGCGAGTTAGCCTAGGAATATCAGATCAGACACCGACGACGATGCGTTTGGTTCGGCGGCGCCGGGATGCACGGAAAGCCTCTCTACGGGGGCGGCCATCTTGGTTGCGGGCTCCAGGGATTGTTATTACACAGGAAGACTGAGAGTCTTGTCACAGCTTGCAACGCTAGGAAATTGGGAAGCTAAAAGGGTCACAATTTAGAGTTCTGCGAACACAATCCATCATGCAGCCTCCACAGCCCAGCTGTGGAGAAGTCTAACATGTAATTATAGTGTGTGTGTTTTTTAATAGCTGTGTGTGTGGAAGTGTGTGTGTGTGTGTGTGGGGGCGGGGGGGGTTGTCTGTGTGTGTGTGTTTGCGTTGGTTGAATAACTATGAACCTTTCGCTCAAAAGTGTGTTGACGTTTTACATATGTACTGCACATGTAAATATGTACATGTACAGTATATTGTACAGTATATTGCACATGTAATTTAATACCTTTTACTGTTGTGCGCGCTCTGCCTTCTCACTGAAATGCCATGACACATTGCGGGATTGGATAAGTACATACAACACAACTCTGGATTGAATAATTAACAAGCACTCCACAATTTGGATGCTTCAACCGACGGTTTCAGAGAAAGAAAAACACAATCGGGGGTCGAGGGCTTCCTAATCGGTGAGTGTGTCTGATCCCCATGATGCTGGGCGTCCTGTCCCCCCTGAACTGAGTGCGGATGGCATCGATGCTAGGGTGATTCGCTTTAAATTAGCACATGCTATCAACGCTACAGCGCTACAACACCAGCGAGACAATGCTAGTGGCTTACTCAAGCGGCCCTCGAGCCAGCGACATCAATAACACCAACCCTGGAGTGAATTACTGTGGCATGAAATGTAAAAAACTTTCCCTGTCAAACATTTTGTCGACGGTAAATCTTGTGGTCTTAGAGTGGTCGTAAAATCACTGCCTCTGCGTGCCGTCAATACCAAGATGGCCTCTGTGCAAAAGTAGTATCAGTGAATTTAAAACAGTACACCCCCACTCCACCCAGGATAGGGGAGGAAGGAAGAATGTACCCCCACTCTACCCAGGATAGGGGAGGAAGGAAGAATGTACCCCCACTCTACCCAGGATAGGGGAGGAAGGAAGAATGTACCCCCACTCTACCCAGGATAGGGGAGGAAGGAAGAATGTACCCCCACTCTACCCAGGATAGGGGAGGAAGGAAGAATGTACCCCCACTCTACCCAGGATAGGGGAGGAAGGTGCTGGTGGTTACGGTGTTAGACTCCCAGTAGAAAGGAACTGGGTACAGCTAGCTACTGGGAATAACTAGCTACAGCTAGCTACTGGGTATAACTAGCTACAGCTAGCTACTGGGTATAACTAGCTACAGCTAGCTACTGGGTAGAACTAGCTAGTGGTTTAACTAGCTACTGGAATAACAAGCTACTAGTATAACTAGCTACTGGGTATTGACTACTTGGTATAATTGACTACTGGGTATAACTAGCTACTGGTTTAACTATCTACTGGTCTAACTAGCAACTGGTATAACTAGCTACTGGGTATAACTAGCTGCTGGGTATAACTAGCTATTTGGTATAACTAGCTATTTGGTATAACTAGCTACTTGGTATATCTAGCTACTGGCTGTGACTAACAATAACTCCTCTAGGCAGAGCACGGGAACACAGAGCATTTATTTTGAGGAGAGGAGTGAGGAGGAGTTCGACGAAGAGATGTTTGGGTTTATGTTTGATTTTGTTTGCTGTGGCCGTCTATCACCGACCGGTCAGACGATTATTAAAGAACAGGAACACAGCCCCACCGTCCAACACACACACACACCACAACACACAGCACACATCTCTGAGAGGGAGAGTAAGAGCCAGTCGTTTCTCGCCTCAAAGCGCGTCCTCTTCGGTCTCACAGATGAAGGAAAGACAATCCATATCTCTTATACAAGCAGACATTATGTCAAGTCACCACACACACAGATATATATTACTGCTAAATAAATAAACCGCGTTCAAGCATTCGGCTTGATGGCTCAGGAGTCCACAGAGAGCAGTAAAGTCTTCACATGTGGAACACAAAGCACAGCCCCCCCCCGCCCGTAGAAAGCTCAGCTACCTCCACACACGTCACCCCCCCTCACACACAGAGGTTCAACGGCCCTCGTTTTGCCCGTCACTCATCTCAGGTGTGCGGCAGGAAACCGTAGCTGTCAGTGTGTCACGTCTTCAGAACACAACGGAGGAGCACCTGAACGCGTCATCATGCACTATTCAGGTGGAGTTCACCAGAGAGAGCCTTCTGGTGTCTCTCTCTCCCCCTCTGATTCCCGGCTCTCTGAGCCTGCGCCGTTATCTCTCCCCCAGACGAGGCATCACTTTTTAATTAGGTCTGCCTTCAGTCGGGGGCTTGGCGTGGGGGGCTTGGCGTGGGGGTCTTTGTGCATTCATCCCGTGGGCTCGGCGAAGCTTTCACTCCCCACATCCTGTCGCCTTCCAACACTTCCTTCTTTCTGCTCAGCGTCTTTTGATTCTTTAACTGTTCCTCCCCCTCCCTCCCCCCCTCCCCCCCATCTCCCCCTCCGCTCCAACCCACAGCGTTGTCGCCCTGTTTCCCGCTACAAACAGCAGCCTGTCTGACAACAACCTATGGGTTGGGCCTTTTGTTGTGGCGATAAACAATACTTAACAACGCGAGTCACAGGAGAAGGAGATGGGGGGAACGAGGAGACACGCAAAGCAGCTCTCGTTAAAACGAGGAGGCTCCGCACGGAGAGTCCTCGCTCGTCTGCCGTGAATTAATAAAGTTCCACATATTACGGAAAACACAATTACTGAAAAATGCCATTGAAGGCGTCTAAATGCGGGCGACCTTTGAGAATGTTGTGAGAGGAGCGCCTGATACCGGCGAGGAGTCCGTAATGGATCCAGACTCACTAACATGCAGCGTGCCAATTCATTACCAACGTGTGTTTAAAGACCACTGAAGGATTATGTCTCGCTGATTAGTGCATTAACCATATTTTTAAGCAGTATGACAGTGCCATAATTGGCCATTATAGATTTGACGATGGTATTTTGCGGGTTTTTCTTCTTCCTTTATTCCGTTCACACACCTCGGCTGTACGACGGCCGGGTTCAGCTGGTAATTACGGCTCTAGACGTGGTTTCCCGGCCGCGGTTTAGCGTCTCTCCTCGTGGTTCAGTAGAGGCGACGTGTTTACCGTAAACAGCGGTCGCCGGCGATGGCCGAGGATTCAGATCTATTTGGAGGGCGAGCTGTCCATTAGGAGGGCACTTTAATTAGGACACGTGTGTGTGAGTGGGTCATTAAATAGATGTCTGACAGCGGGACAGAGACATGTCTTAAACCACCCACACACTCAAACACACACACACACACACATGTGGGTAGATACACGTACACACACACACACACACACACACACACACACACACACACACACACACACACACACAAAGACTTGTGGGCTCACACATACACGTTGGCACATACACACACGAATGTTGGGGAACACACAGAGGCACAGGCACACACACATAAACACAGGCAGTTTGACACCCACGCACGCACACACACACACACACACCACACACACACCACACACACACACACACACACACACACACACACACACACACACACACACACACACACACACACACACAAACAAACAGACACCTTCACACACAGGAACACAAACACAAGCAGACACACACACAGCCTCATGTCACCACGCTCCCTCCGTGCGCAAACAGGGCGGTCTGGATGTCATGGTGACGGGGGCGGGGCGGGGGGGGGGGGCACAGAGGACAAACATCCACCCACCAGCAGCACAACAACAACACAGCAACAACACCGCTCCGCCAATCAGCATCCGCCGTCTGAACTACTCAGGGGGACCGGGCGCGCGCGGGGAGGGGGGGGGGGGGTGTTCAAGTAGGGTGGGTTTGACTCCCAGCTTAATGGTTCCGGATTTGATTCCCCAATGTCCTAACCTGTAGGCCTCCCAGAGTAGGATGGCCCCTGACCCCTGACCTCCTCCTAATGACCTGATCATCCTCCTAATGACCTGGTCTGACCCCTGACCTCGACCTCCTCCTCGTGACCTGATCTGAATCCTGTTTCATTGACTCCCCTGGCAGGGTGTCTCTGAAGGACCAGTTCACTGACCCTCTGGAGTGGACAGAGGCCTCTGGTGACCCACTGATGACAGACGACGACGGCAACAGACTCATCATGGAGCACCCGGTGAGGGGAGCAGGAACCGGTCCACACCGGCTCACTAACACACCCAGACCAGGTCTAAGCCCTACCGTTCCCATGGTGACTGAAGGATGGGGAGGAGAGGGAGGGGGCGGGGTCTCAGGCCTACCGTTCCCATGGTGACTGAAGTATGGGGAGGAGAGGGAGGGGGCGGGGTCCCAGGCCTACCGTTCCCATGGTGATTGAAGGATGGGGAGTAGAAGGAGGGGGCGGGGTCTCAGGCCTACCGTTCCCATGGGGACTGAAGGATGGGGAGGACACGGAGGGGGCGGGGTCTCAGGCCGACCGTTCCCATGGTGACTGAAGGATGGGGAGAAGGGGCGGAGTCTCAAGCCTACCGTTCCCATGGTGACTGAAGGATGGGGAGAAGGGGCGGAGTCTCAAGCCTACCGTTCCCATGGTGACTGAAGGATGGGGAGGAGGAGAGGAGCGGAAGGGGGCGGAGTCTCAGGCCTACCGTTCTCAGGGTGCTCGGTCTCTCCGATGCTGCCGTCGGGGGTGGTCCGCTCGTAGTGCTCCTCCGGCAGAGTGAGGGGCCCCAGGCGGGGCCCCCCCGAGGAGGACTTGCTGCTGGGGGTCTCCGACTCGTCCAGGCCGCTGTCGTAGAAGCTGTGGGAGGCGTCCTGCAGGTCCTGCTGCACCGGCTG
Organism: Gadus morhua; assembly: GCF_902167405.1. NCBI lineage: Eukaryota > Metazoa > Chordata > Actinopteri > Gadiformes > Gadidae > Gadus > Gadus morhua. The sequence goes on from NC_044054.1 coordinate 32,752,949, forward strand.
GGAGGTGGAGAAGGTGACTCGCCGGTGGGGGTGCTGCGGGCGGAGGGAGGCGGGGTTAATGACGGCGGCGACGCCCACAGAACTGAGAGGATCAGGGGCGGGAGGGGCGAGGGAGGGGCGAGGGAGGGGCGAGGGAGGGGCGAGAGGGAGGAGAGAGGGGGAGGAGAGAGGGGGGAGGGAGGAGAGGGGGAGGAGAGAGGGTAAAGGAGAGAGAGAGGGTCAGGGGCGATAGGGGCCAGGGGGAGGAGAGAGAGGGAGAGGGGCGAGGGGAGAGAGAGAGGGGGGAGAAAGGGAGAGACAGGGGGAGAGGGGGGGAGACAGAGAGAAAGTGTGTGAGAGAGAGGGAAAGATAGAGATAGGGGGGTTGGAGGAGAGAGAGAGAGAGAGGGTGAGGGACGAGTAGGAGAGAGAGAGAGAGAGAGAGAGAGAGAGAGAGAGAGAGAGAGAGAGAGAGAGAGAGAGAGAGGGAGGGAGAGAGGGAGAGAGACGGGACAGGGGAGGAGGGAGAGAGAGAGGGGGAGAGAGGGGAGATAATTTTTTACATTCTGGTTCTTTGTGGTTTTCATCGTTTCTATTTTTCCGCGTTTGTACTTGTGTGTCGTTTGATTTAGCTGAACTGCTTTGACGGAGCAAACGTTTGTTTCTCATGCCGATTGGATGGGGAGGGCTGCTGAAGGGGGGGCAGGGGTATTAATGTTAATATTGTTTATTCATCTTCCATTATTAATGCACTGCCATGTTCAAAGGGGCGAGAGCGACGGAGAGAGCGAGTATTTACAAACTCCTCTCAGAGTTCTTCACATACAGTAGTACACACGACAATAAAACCCTCGGAATATAATTTAAAAGAGAGAGGTAGAGAGAAGAAAAAGAGAGAGAGGGAGCGCGAGAGAGAGAGCGAGAGAGAGACAGACAGACACAAAGAGAGAGAGAGAGACAGAGAGAGAGAGAGACAGAGAGAAAGAGAGAGAGACAGAGAGAGAGAGAGAGAGAGAGAGAGAGAGAGAGAGAGAGAGAACGCCAGAGAGAGAGAGAGAGAGAGAGCGAGAGACAGACAGAGACAAAGAGAGACAGAGAGAAAGAGAGCGAGAGAGAGAGAGAGAAGAGAGAGAGAGACAGAGAGAGAGAGAGAGAGAGAGAGAGAGAGAGAGAGAGAGAGAGAGAGAGAGAGACAGACAGAGAGACAGAGAGACAGAGAGACAAAGAACGCCAGAGAGAGAGAGAGATTACTCCTTTAAATCTTAAGTGTGGTTTTATGAGACTCCCATAAAGGGCCAAGGAAGATTCAGGAGGTTTATATATACACATAATATCGTATAATATTTTTCAATTAAGTGTGTTTGTGTTTGTGTGATAATTTCTAACCATGGAAAAATGACACTGTGTGTAATGTGATCTTTTTGAAGTGTAGGGTTAGGTTTTGGTGAAATCATATGTGTGTGTGTGTGTGTGTGTGTGTGTGTGTACTGCATGTGTGTGCGTGTGTGCATGTGTGTCTGTGTGAGTAAGCATGTCCATATGTGCGTGCGTTAGCATGTCTCTAAGTGTGTGTGTGTGTTTGATAGCATGTATCTAAGTGTGTGTGTGTTTCAGTGTGTGCGTTAGTATCTCTAAGTGTGTGTGTGTTTCAGTGTGTGTGTTAGTATCTCTAAGTGTGTGTGTGTTTCAGTGTGCGTGCGTTAGTATCTCTAAGTGTGTGTGTGTGTGTTTCAGTGTGTGTGTGTTAGTATCTCTAAGTGTGTGTGTGATTCAGTGTGTGTGTTAGTATCACTAAATGTGTGTGTTTCAGTGTGTGTGCGTTGGTATCTCTAAGTGTGCGTGTGTTGGTATCTCTAAGTGTGTGCGTGTTGGTATCTCTAAGTGTGTGTGTGTTTCAGTGTGCGTGCGTTAGTATCTTTTAGTGTGTGTGTGTGTGTGTTTCAGTGTGTGTGTTAGTATCTCTAAGTGTGTGTGTGTTGGTAACTCTAAGTGTGTGTGTGTTGGTAACTCTAAGTGTGTGTGTGTTTCAGTGTGTGTGCGTTAGTATCTCTAAGTGTGTGTGTGATTCAGTGTGTGCGTTAGTATCTCTAAGTGTGTGTGTGTTTCAGTGTGCGTGCGTTAGTATCTCTAAGTGTGTGTGTTTCAGTGTCGTGCGTTGGTATCTCTAAGTGTGTGTGTGTTTCAGTGTGTGTGTTAGTATCTCTAAGTGTGTGTGTTTCAGTGTGCGTGCGTTGGTATCTCTGAGTGTGTGTGTTTCAGTGTGTGTGCGTTGGTATCTCTAAGCGTGTGTGTTTCAGTGTGCGTGCGTTGGTATCTCTAAGTGTGTGTGTTTCAGTGTGCGTGCGTTGGTATCTCTAAGTGTGTGTGTTTCAGTGTGCGTGCGTTGGTATCTCTAAGTGTGTGTGTGTTTCAGTGTGCGTGCGTTGGTATCTCTGAGTTTGTGTGTTTCAGTGTGTGTGTGTTAGTATCTCTAAGTGTGTGTGTGATTCAGTGTGTGCGTTGGTATCTCTAAGTGTGTGTGTTTCAGTGTGCGTGCGTTGGTATCTCTAAGTGTGTGTGTGTTTCAGTGTGCGTGCGTTGGTATCTCTAAGTGTGTGTGTTTCAGTGTGCGTGCGTTGGTATCTCTAAGTGTGTGTGTTTCAGTGTGCGTGCGTTGGTATCTCTAAGTGTGTGTGTTTCAGTGTGCGTGCGTTGGTATCGCTAAGTGTGTGTGTTTCAGTGTGCGTGCGTTGGTATCTCTAAGTGTGTGTGTTTCAGTGTGTGTGTGTTAGTATCTCTAAGTGTGTGTGTTTCAGTGTGCGTGCGTTGGTATCTCTAAGTGTGTGTGTGTTTCAGTGTGTGTGCGTTGGTATCTCTAAGTGTGTGTGTTTCAGTGTGCGTGCGTTGGTATCTCTAAGTGTGTGTGTGTTTCAGTGTGCGTGCGTTGGTATCTCTGAGTTTGTGTGTTTCAGTGTGTGTGTGATTCAGTGTGTGCGTTGGTATCTCTAAGTGTGTGTGTGATTCAGTGTGTGCGTTGGTATCTCTAAGTGTGTGTGTTTCAGTGTGCGTGCGTTGGTATCTCTAAGTGTGTGTTCCAGAGAGCAGCAGCCTCCTGGTCAGGTCTGCTTCGACCTGGCCAGCGTTCCCTCTCCCCCAGCTCACTTTACTAATGGCTACTTACCACCCATCGACAACAGAAACATGACCCCTCCTGGTGCACACATAATCGCATTCCCTCGTCCCACCCCGCTCCCTCTCTCCCCCTTCCTCCCCAACTCTCTCCCGCCCTCTCCCCCACACTCGCGGCCAGCAGCCTCGTTAAAAAGAGCGGTAAAACCCACGATCCAGCAGAGCCGGCCGTGGTTCCTCCCTCAGATCGATGAGGAACCCGAGACGCTCTCTCTCGCCACTCCGGTGGAAAACATATCCATTCCTCAGGCTCGTCCCGCCAGCGCCGGTGAGCTCAGAGCGCCGCCGCGGGATGAGCTGCTCACAGATTCCTTTGAACCCCCATTAACGCTCGTTTGCTTTTTATGTTGTTTTATTCAACCCTAGCTTCCTCCTCGCATCGGGAGTTTCCCCCAATATGCGGGCGGAAAACAAATATATATATATATATGTATATATATATATATAAATATCTATTTATACATATATATGTATATATATATATATCTATAAATATATATTTATACATACATACAGATATATGTATCCACAAGACATAATTAAATCCTTAAAGAAAATCTGGTGAAATATTGACGAGCGCTGGCATAATTTATTAACGCAAAATCAAAGCAGACCTCTTCAATTACTTTCGTTTTCTTTGACCGACAAACATGTCAATCTCACTCCAGATATATATTTTGTTCTCGATATCTGTATCCCGAAATAACCCCAGACCAACGATGCGAGTGTTTTGGGAAAGAAAAATCGAATTTCTTCTGGCTTTAATTAGGGCCTTTGATTTATGGGGCGCTAGGTGGCGTGGCGCGGTCTTATCGCGGCCGGTTCGGCCGCCGTCTTGTCCCCGGCGCTCACCCTCGCAGGCCAGCGTTCGGTTCATCGTCCCTCCAAGAGGAATACAAATCGCCCTGATTGGTATCGTTTGGGTTTGGGCACACTCAATGGAGCTATCCCACACACCACACAGAGCAGCCCTGCTGCTTGTTTGCCTGCATAAGGGCGAGGCGCGTCGGAGCGGACCACTGAGGCATGGCTACTGTAGCCTCCTTCCCTTTAGGGTGTTATCAGATTGTTGCGAGCATAGCGCTGCCGTTTCAATTAAATCATGCTATTGCTTTGCACAGCTTTGTTCAGGACGCCATTACTGAGCTGCCCAAGCTGAGGTTGGGAGGAGGAAGAGGAGGAGGAGGAGGAGGAAGAGGAGGAGGGGGTGGAGGAGGAAGAGGAGGAGGCGGTGGAGGTGGTAGGATGTGGAGATTGAGGAGGAGCAGTTGGAGGAGGAGGAAGAGGAGGAGGAGGAGGAGGAGAGGAGGAGATGGAGACGGAGGTTGTGGAGGTGGTCGAGGAGGAGGTGTAGTTGGTGGAGGAGGAGGCATGCAAGGCCATTCAGAAGTAACAGGGCATATGGATTCCCACTTAAAGCCGCCAGTTTGGGCCCACACCGGGGCGTCAGCAGGTTTTCTCCTCCCGGGTGAGAGAGTCGGACCAGAGCAGCTCAGGAGGCCGATCGGGGAGATAGATGCTCCTTTTTGGGCAGGACACAAATCCTTTTCACCAGGCCTCGGGGAGATGAGGAGGAGGGAGTGCAGAGATGGAGAGTTGGAGGGGGAGGAGGGGGAGGAGGAGGGGGAGTGCAGAGACGGAGAGAAGGAGGAGGGGAGGAGGAAGAGGAGGAGGAGGAGGAGGAGGGGAGGGAGTGCAGAGACGGAGAGAAGGAGGAGGAGGAGGAGGAGGAGGAGGAGGGGAGGGAGTGCAGAGATGGAGAGAACGAGGAGGAGGAGGAGGAGGAGGAGGGGAGGGAGTGCAGGGATGGAGAGAAGGAGGGGAGGAGGAGGGGGGTTAGGAGAAGGGGGAGGAGGGGGGAGGTGGTCAGGCAGACAGGGCAGAGCCGGGGGCCGGGGGGGACAGTGGAGGGATTAGTGTGGGGACTGCTGCGGCAGCACAGTGGGTTTGTTGGCCGGCCGGCTGTGGAGAGGCGGGCGGCATGGCGATGGGATCTGCGTACACAGGGCTGCTCGTTTAGCGCCGGAGCCTCCGAGCGCTAAACGCGGCGAGGGAACAACAACATCCTGTTTTTTTTTCGGTCACACGTCCGCTGTCGTGCGGAGAGAGAGGCGTTCCGGAGGATTCTACCGTAAACCTTCCACACCGTGGATCGTTCCGGAGGATTCTACCGTCACCCTTCCCCAACGGGAATCCTCCCTGCGTCCGAATGGGTTGGGAGCAAACACCTTACAACATATTTGAAAGGAAGGACAGTCCAGTGGTCAGGGAGACGTTTACATTCAGGGCCTTCAGCACACTTTCATCCAAAGCGACCTACAAGAGTGACTTTTCTCAGCAGAAAGAGAAACAACATAATATCGCTGTTGGTACAGTAATGATAGAAGAACCAATTATTAACAATCCCAAGGTTAACCCATTCCCCGTAGACAACAAAGACAGCTAGGATGAGATGCTGCACGATGCCATGTACTATTTTTAAGCCCCAGGATGTACAACACACAATAAGTGTATACATTAAGTGCCAGGACGCACAACACACAATAAGTGTGTACATTAAGTGCCAGGACGTACAACATACAATAAGTGTGTACATTAAGTGCCAGGACGTACAACATACAATAAGTGTGTACATTAAGTGCCAGGACGTACAACATACAATAAGTGTGTACATTAAGTGCCAGGACGTACAACATACAATAAGTGTGTAAAAGGGGTGTGGTTGGGGTTAGGTGGGAGGCTATGCAGAGTCTCTGTGAACTCTGAACAGGGGATACCCACTCCCTGGGTATAAGGGCACCAGGTTTGATTCACAATGTCCCCGCCACTACCTATCCCAGAGCAAGGCGCCCCTAACGTCGCCTGCCTGCTCCTTAGAGACGTCTATCTGAAGTCGAGCTCCAGAATGAACGTGGCTCAGTGTTCAGTAGATGATGAGATGACTCGGCTCCACAGGTGAGCGCCACATGCGTGTGCACATTATTACCCAGTCAGTGATAAAACGGTACAAACATTCCTGGAAACCATGAAAGGCTTTACCGCCTGCCGTTGGTCGTCATTCTTTTTATCGAGGAAATAATTTGTCAACTCTTCTCTTCAGAACCAACACTGTTTCTATAACCAGTTTGAACCACAATCCTGCCGTTCCCCAGGTGACTCTAACTAATGATACAAGTCAGTCATGGTAGCTAAACACACGCAGCACACGCACACAAAATCAATAAAGACGAACACTTCATCATATTCATCAGCCAGTCTGGAGCCGGCGGCATCTAAGTGCGTGTGAAGTTGAACAAATCTGTGCATCTAAGTGTTAAGTGTTATGATCATTCCCGAATTTCGGCGGGACGCAGAGTCAAAACGCGCTAATCAATGCTAATTAAATTCAAATCAATTACTTTGCCGCGGAAGGATGTTAAAAGCTAAGAGTGCATTCAGGATGACGGGCCGCGTGCAGCCGGCACGCGCACAGCTTCATTCCTCTCGCCGTCTTTCATTTGAATAATGTGTCATCGAGCTCCGCCGAGGAATGATCACTTGATCAGCGCCGAGATGAAAACCAAGTCGATTTTTATTAATGGGACCCCTTGCTCCTTGCACTCCCATGGCGATCTTCCAGCACCACCACCAGCACCAGCACCACCACCACCCCATCCCCTCCTCCTCCTCCACCCTAAGCACCTGGTTCCCTGCGGAGCTGTTGCTTTGTTCTGATGACAGGTGCGTTTTCATTATATTAGGCTAATGGCTCGGAACGGTAGAAAAAGAAAGATATGCAAATGGCCGATACCAGCACCGCCACCTCCACCTCCTCCATCCAATCAGCCGATCTAAATTATTCACCGCTATAGATCTCCCCGGAACCGGTCCACCCGCTGAATACATCCCGCCCTCTCAGACAAGATGCTGCGTTAATTAACGGTTTTACATTTAATAAATTACACGATGGACCACGGACAAAGACAACCACGCGCCCTAACAGAGACACACACACACATAACACATACACACACCCTAACAGAGACACACACACAAACACACACCTCATAACCCATACACACACCCTAAAAGAGACACACACACACTCAAAAACACATCCTAACAGAGATACACACACTCACAACACATACACACACCCTAAGACAGACACACACACTCACAACACATACACACACCCTAACAGAGACACACACACATAACACATACACACACCCTAACAGAGACACACACACTCACAACACATACACACACCCTAACAGAGACACACACACACACATAACACATACACACACCCTAACAGAGACACACACACTCACAACACATACACACACCCTAAAAGAGACACACTCACACACATACACAAACACACACACACACACACACGCCCTAACAGAGACATAAACACTGACAACAAACATACACACACACACTAAAACACACACACACACAAACACTATAAACATACCCACTCAACCACGCACAACAGGCACACACACCAACACCCTAACAGAGACACACACACAATAACATCACACATAAACACACACACTAACAAGGACACACACACACCATAACAGAAGCACACACACAATAAAATCACACACACACACACACACACACACCCTAACAGAGAGACACACAGACCGACAGACACACACCAGCCCCACAGACACAGACAGACACACAGACAGCCCACAGACTCACAGACACACAGACACACAGACGACCCACCAGGGACCGGGCCTCTTTTCTCTGCGTTGCCGGAGCCGCTCAGCTCTCTCGGGGCAGCAGAGAGGGGACACTTTTTGACGAAGCATTATCTCCCATTTTTTACCATCAGCCGTACGGCTTTCATTTGCATAAACATATTCCTCAGTGACTCAACCTATGCAGGCAGGATATGAATGCCCTCTATTCCCTTTGAAACCACGGCGACGCGCAAGGGGGGGGGGGGGGGGGGGGGGGGGGGGGGGGGGGGCTCGTAATAACGCTATTCTCCGATAGATTCAGCTTCTTCACGACCGGCACACGAACAACGAGCCAACATCGGAGGAACCGAATCGATGTTGGCCCGCCCTGCCTGCCTCTCTCCGCCACGGCACCGCGCTGACATTAAGAACATTAGGGCAGGTTCTGTTCCAGGAGAACTGTAAACTGGAGGAAAAAAACATAGAAATCTCATTATGGACATAATGCGCCTTTAATGAAAAACCCCACCTTGATCTCGCTTGTGGTCTGGTGCACAATGTACGATCCAATGGCCTGAGAGCTTAGCGGATCCACCCACTCTACTGCCGTCCAATTAGAAAGGGATTATTAGTCGATGACAATTTGCCAAATAGGGATGCACTTGTGTTCGCGATTGTTACGCAACTCGGCTCTTTTGATTGTTAATTAGCGTGGCGGGGGTTTATGAGAAGAAACGTCTGCTGCGAACCGCGCTCGGCCCCGGCTTTGGATTTGTTCTCCCCGACCAGATTACCAGGGCCTCCCTGGCCGTTACAGACCCACTCAGGGGCTTAGGGCTCCGCCCGCCCGCTATATGGGATTAAAGAGCGGCCTCTACCCACCGCTCTGCGTGGTGTACCCCCCCCCCCCCCCCCCCCCTGATGAGAGGACCCTAGACCGGGCGCGCCGGCCGATGCCTGGCTGGTCTGGTAGCTCGGTGAGCAGTCAGGGTGAAAGGGTAGACGGACTGCATCCATACTGCGCTGCTCTAACCCGCGGCTGCTCAAAGAGCCGTACAACACTGGGGGGGGGGGGTCCAGGGCCACATCGAGACCACTCCTGATTGGACTGGATAGGAAACGCAACGTGTGCACGGCTGAATCAGCCCCGCGTTGGGAAGCTGTTCATCAGCAACCTTTCCTTCGCTAAGGCGCCTTCCCTAACTCCTTCACTAACTCCTTCAATCGGACTCCTTCCCTACGGCTCCTTCACTAACTCCTTCACTGACTCCTTCACTGACTCCTTCACTAACTCCTTGACTAGGACTCGTTCACTAGGACTCCTTCCCAAAGGCTCCTTAGCTACGGCTCCTTCACTAACTCCTTCAATAGGACTCCTTCACTGACTCCTTCACTGACTCCTTTACTAACTCCTTGACTATATCTCCTTCACTAGGATTCCTTCCCTGACTTCTTCCCTACGGCTCCTTCACTAACTCCTTGACTAGGACTCGTTCACTAGGACTCCTCCCCAAAGGCTCCTTAGCTACGGCTCCTTCACTAACTCCTTCCCTACGTCTCCTTCCCTAGGCTCCTTCCCTAGGGCCCCAGTCGACCACACTTCACACTAATATCGCGTCATTAATGATTTCCAATAACACTTATGTGAGGATGAATATTGCAGCAGCCTGGAGGCGCGAGGCAGTGACGTCTCTCTGGGCAGAACTTTATCGATCAGCGACGTATACAATATTAAACAAAAGCAATCGAGGTAAGTACCCCCAGGGGCCCTCGCTGCCCAGGGTACCCAGGGAACGGGCTCTCTGGCGGGGCTGGCTCACTGGGACCCCCCCCCCTCTGTCTCTGGTTCTCAGCCAGGCCCCGCCCTCCTGCCGGCAGGACCAGAGCCCCCCAGAGACAGTAAGGCGTGCACACACACACACACACACACACACACACACAAACACAGACACACACACACACGTTCCAGCCGTAAACTCCAGCACGCACTCACAACAACATGAATGCTTCCCATTTAAGCATTCATGTTTTTGCATGCATGCACACACACACACACACAAACACACACACTCACTCACTCACTCATAAGCGCCAACTCATAATCACATACAAGCACACACACACGCACACAAACACCCAAAGATTCACTTACATTAAACATTCCCGCATGATCACACAGCGGAAACACACACATAGTGCGTAGTGTGTACCCCCCCCCCCCTCCCCATGTGAGTGGCGTGGGCTAGGAGGCGCGCTGACCTCTTTAACACGCCGAGTTGTACACAGGAGACGGCGCCCCACTGCAGAACACGCCGCTGCATCGTGGATAATATAAAATTGGTTTTCTGCTCATGTTAAAGGGAAGGGGCCCACTGGTGTCTCAGTGCCTCGGCGATATGAAAAATTCAATTTAAAAGGCTGAGGGGAAGAATGGCGCGCCCCGTTCTCATCAGCCCACACCGAGAGATAGCGCAGCGTCGGGCAGGAAACGATGCCAATCCAGCTGCTGAGAAATTCCTTCATAATTCAATTCAATTTTCAACAAATCCCAGATGGACCTACTTCCCCATCCTCCCCCCCCCCCTCGGCCCCCCCCTCGGCCGGGCCCCGGGGACACTGGGACGGAGGGACGGAGGGACGGACAGAGGGACAGACGTACAGAGGGACAGAGGGAGGGACTGACGTACGGAGGGACGGACAAAGGGACGGACGTACGGAGGGACGGAGGGAGGGAAGGAAGGGGGGACAGGGGGAGGGACGGAGGGACGGGGGGAGGGACGGACGGAGGGACGGAGGGAAGGGGGTGGGACGCAGAGAGATGCAGAGAAGACAACAGCGGGGAGGGGGGGGGGGGGGGGGGGGGGGGGGGGGGGGGGGGGAGAACGATCCACCCCACCCAGCGACCGGGCCAGGGTGAACGACCACAGGGCCGGGCCACAGCCAGGTGAGGCTAACGGCTGATGAACCGCATCGAACCAATCCCCCAAATCTCCCCAGCATCTCGCCGCGGGCCGCTGCGCCCCCAAATAGATCGGAGCCCCCGCACCAATAAGAGGAACCAACTTAAGCGGTGAACAGGAGAGAGAGGAAGGGCTTCGGGAGGCGGGGGGGGGCTCTGCGTAATGGGAGCCAGCGTGTGAACTCTGCGGCGGCGGCGGCGGCAGGGGCCTTGCTTTTACTTAGCGTCAGCGTGTGCGTGCACGCTTGGCTCGTCGCCGTCGGGCCGCGTGCGCAGGAATCGATGGAGTGCCTCCCCCCGAAGGCGGGGAAAAAATGAGCTGCACCACCAAATATGACAATGAAGGAGTGCAGCTCTCAGTGGAGGCAGCTAGCATAAAATCACAGAGCGGGCCGCGGCGCGGGAGAGATGCATAGGGAAGCATTGTTTTTCCATTTCAACACCACTTCCCTCCCCTGTTACCCTCATCCCATCTACTGTTCCCTCCTCTCTCCCCCTCTCTCTGAGTCTCTCTCTTTCTCCCACTCTCTCTCTCTCTCTGCTCTGTCTCTCTCTGTCTCTCTCTCTCTCGCCCTCTCTCCGAGTCACTCTCTTTCTCCCACTCTCCCTCTCTGAATCTCTCTCTCTCTCTCTGGTCTGCCTCTCTCTCCCTCTCTCTCTGAGTCTCTCTCTCTCTCTCTGGTCTCCTTCTCTCTCTCTGAGTCTCTCTCCCTGTCTTGATGAGCTCTCTCTCTCCCCCCCTCTCTCTGTGCTCTATCTCTTCCTCAATCCCTCTGTGAGACTCGCTCTCTCTGTGTTTCTCTCTCTCTTTCTTGATGAGCTCTCGCTCGCCTTCTCTATCTCTGCTCTGTCTCTCTTCCTCTTTATTTCCCTGTTCTCTCTCTTCTTCTATGTATTTCCCTACATGATTGCACACATGCACACAAACACAGACACACACACACAAACACAGAAACACACACACATTTGCATTCACAGATGCGTTCTCAAATACATTCAAACACACACACATACACACACCCGTAACCACACACATCAGCCCACCCACACAAACACACACACACACACACAGTGAGCATTATGCACACGCGTTCACACATGCATACACATACACAGATGCACGCACACTAACACACAAATGATTGTGAAACCATACACACACACAGACCAATGCGCGCACACAGAGTTGTTTTCGTAGGTGCAATAGCCCCAAGGCAAGCAGCGCGGAATTGGAGTCTTCAAAGAGTCTTGGATTATCAAACAGACACAGCTACCAGAAAACGAGGGGACGCCATGGAAAGAGGGAGGCAAGAACACAGGCAGGGGGGCGGGGTGGAGCAGTGGGGGAGGGAGAGAGAGCATGTCAAGCGGTGGGGGATGGAAAATATGAAAAAGAGAGGGGGGGGGGAGAGAAAGACAGAGACAGAGAGAGAGAGACAGAGAGAGAGAGAGAGAGAGAGAGAGAGAGAGAGAGGTCGACAGAGAGAGTGAGTGAGTGAGTGAGCGAGTGAGAGAGAGAGCGAGAGGTCGACAGAGAGAGTGAGTGAAAGAGAGAGCGAGAGAGAGGGAGGGAGAGAGAAACAGAGACAGAGAGAGGGAGAGAAAGAGGGAGAGAGGGCGAAAGAGAGAGAGAGAGGATGACAGAGAGAGAGAGAGAGAGAGAGAGAGAGAGAGAGAGAGAGAGACAGAGACACAGAGAGAGAGAGAGAGAGAGAGAGAGAGAGGGAGAGAGAGAGAGAGAGAGAGAGAGAGAGAGAGAGAGAGAGAGAGAGAGAGAGACAGAGACACAGAGAGAGAGAGAGAGAGTGAGAGAGGGAGAGAGAGAGAGAGAGAGAGAG
>NC_044054.1:32768080-32790580 GCF_902167405.1 Gadus morhua
AGAAAGCGCGAGAGAGGAATAGAGCCTATTATTAGTATATCTTATGAGCCTTGTCTCGCTTGTCTTCATTTGTTACCCTGCTGTCTCCACGTCCCAATTGGCGTCTCATCGAGAGTGTTGATGGATTCTTCTAGAAAAGTGTCCGCACTTCACGTCCCTCTGTGGTCAGACTAACCCTGCCTCCTCAAAATGGATGACTGCCACGTCTCCTCGTTTTTATGAAGACACTCAGAGCGATCGCCCTGGACTGCATCTGAAGGGCCTCTCCCTCGGAGCGTCCCACGTGGGGGCCGTCCGTTTCACGAGCCGCTTCTCCTCATGTTTATCGGAAAAACAAGGAAAGGAAAGGAGGAAAGGTTTAGCTCAGCGCGGCCGACAACATATCACCGGATCAAGAGATTATTCCATCTGATTGAGCCGGCGGGCGCCGCAGCCTCCAGGAACGAGGAGGAAGAGAGGGCGTCGGCTAATCCCACCGCCGCATGTCTTCGGATCACCGGTCGGTCAGGGATTCTCTTCATCCTACCCCCTCCCCTCGGGCCCCTGAGCCCTAGGTACTGACCTTCAGGTACTGGCCCCGCCCCCCTTGGCCCCGCCCCCTTCAGCCTCGAGTGCTCCTCCATTTTCGAGACAAGGCCGATCCGACCCCGCCTCGGCTCCTCGTCTCCACAGTCCCGTCCCCTCTGCCCGCGAGCTCTCCGGCGAACCCCCCTCCAACGTTTCGGCTCTGTGGCGCTGCGGCGGTGGTCGTCATGGCGACGCGGCGGCGTCCCCGTCCCCGGGCCCTACGACAGGTCCTCGAAGACGGATGCTGCACGGGAGGATCTGGAAGGATCCAGGAACGGCCGCGCCGACGTTTCCAATTAGGGTGGAAACGCGGCGCCGTAAATATGTACCAACGCCGCGTGCGTGCTTTACGGTCCGAGGGCTGGGGGATGACAAACGGGTTGGCCCGGCGCAGATACAAAACACAGCTATAAACATCACGACGGCGACGGCGGGAAAGGCCCTGCACGTCACGGCGCGCGGTATGTAAACAGGGGCTGCGCTCTGTCCCCCTATCCCACACGCTCCGCCAACACCGCCGGCCGTTGGCGGTGACTGCTGATATAGATACGCTGTGATAACACTGACATGTTTGATCAATCTGCTGTGGCGCGCTGCTCACAGCCCTCTGAAGCCAGGCCGGGGTACCGCCATGAGACGAGGCAGTCCTACGGGCCCGGTCTCTGCGCCTCCTTTCCTCCGGAGCTCTTATGAGCCACATGTGACAGATCTATGTCCTGGTCTTGTCAGGCTGCAGCCGTCAGAGGAAGGAGCAGCGAGGACCGTTTAAATACTGCGGGCAGCGCTGTCGACTCCGGTTAGAAGCGTACGTCTCTCCTCCTCCTCCTGCTCCACTTCCACTCCCGGCCTGATGAACATGTGTTCCACGTGGACGGAGAACAGAGGAGAGGAAGCAAATGATCTCCTACTTCTCGATTCTGGTGTGAGGAAATTGGGTTTTCTGCGGAAGATAGCAGTGTCCCTTTTCCCGACATGCTCCCCATGTCCTCTTAAAGAGACGGAGAAGTGGAACTTCTTCCCCACCCCTCCACCACCACCACCACCACCACCCTTCCCCCCATCCAAAGAGAGATCTATAAAGATGCTTTGTGTCAGCCTTAACAGAGTTGCTTGGCAACAGAGTCAGAGGCTGGCAGTGTCGGAGGCTCGCACTAAAGACGTCGGTGATCCACCGCGGTCCTACCCCCTCGGACGCGCTTTCAAACAATCACCGCCGTCCAAGAGGTTCCTAGAAGCGGTGTGTTCCCGCTCCGGCCCGGTGAACACGCGGAGGATCGACTCTACACAGAAGTAAACATATGGATTGGGGAGTTTCAGACGTACACACGGTCAGCCCGAATGGTGATTCATTCATTCCAAAAGGGGATGGATGACCTATCACAAAGGGGTGGACACCAAGCGTGTGGATTGTGATAGCGCATGGATCACTGTTGTACTTATTCTGCTGTGAATTATTGATCAACTAATACACGGAACTCTTGGGTGGAAAAACATTTCCTCTTCAATGCCGACTCTAATAACTTCTTGGCAAGGGCAGGCTGTGGAAACAATACCTTACACACACACCCACACACAGATACGGTACGCACACACACAGACACACAAACACACACACACACACGCTATAGTGCTGCTTTTTGTTCCACATTTCCAAGGCGTTTACTGTGAGGCAGACGAGAGACCTGACTGAAGATAGAGATGTCGCCTCACACACACATCACAGGGTCCCTCCGTTCTACACACGTCTGATTAATACATCAAAAGACATCAGCTCTCCCTCTCTCCCCCCTCCCCTCCGCCAGCCAGTGCACACACGCACACGCGCACACGCCAACACACACACACACACACACACACACACACACACACACAGCACTGCATCTCCCTAAACCCCCGAAAACCAAAACAGGGCTTGGTACAAAAATCCTTGCAGAATTGAGCTTGAACAAGGGAACACACGCACTCACACACTCTCACGCACACACACACACACACACACACACACACACAGAAACATAGAAAGACACACAAACACATGCACACAACCACACACCACAGAGAGACACACACATAGAGACACACACACACTGCCCCCTCTTTCATGGTTAATACATCAAACAGCATTAGCTTCCCAGAGTCCTGAAGCTGAGACAGGCACAGTTCTGACAGACTCCACTTCCTCCCTCACTTCCTCCCTCCCTGCCTTCCCTCCTTCTCTCTCAGTCCCCCTCTTTTTACATTTTCATCTCTTTCTCCCTCTCTCTTTATCTATTTATCTCTGTATTTCTTGCGATCTTTCTCCCACTCTTTCTTTCTCTCTCCTGCTCTCCTGTCTTTATCTTTCTTTCACACTCCCTCTCTCCCTCTCTCTCTCGCCCTCTATATATATTTATATATATCTTGCTCTCACTAACTATCTATGTCTTCGCTCTATCTCTCTTCGACCCCCTCTCTCTCTCTCAGTCACTCTCCCCCTCTCCCTGATAATCTTCCTGCCTCTCTCCCTCCCCTCTCCCTGATAATCTCCCTGCCTATCTCTCCCTGCCTCTCTCTCCCTCCCCTCTCCCTGATAATCTCCCTGCCTATCTCTCCCTGCCTCTCTCTCCCTCCCTCTCCCTGATAATCTATCTGCCTCTCTCCCTCCCCCGCCTCTCTCTCCCTGCCTCTCTCCCTCCCCTCTCCCTGATCATCTCCCTGCCTCTCTCTCCCTCTCCTCCCTCTGAAGTCTGGAGGGTGAGGGAGCGACGGGAGACATTCCCTCCCCCAGAGTTTCCCGGTGGCTCCACAGTGAGATCGTTTCACGTCCAGTCTGAAGTCTCAGAGGGGGACATGTGGAAGGGACTGATGGGAGCTTATGGGGGGGGTCTCATATACATTATATCATGGGAACACTTTACAAAAAGGGTTCATTAATTGACCATTAATTAACATTACCTAATGCAGTAATTATGATTATTAATAAGCAAAAAGGTTATGCTGAGGGTAAGTGTTAACCCTAACCCTAATGTTAATATAATACAATATAATAAATGTAGATATGCTTACCTTAGTTAACATGAGCACCCTTATTAGAAATTAACTACATTAGTAAATGTGAACACAAATAGGAAATTATTATTAGACACATTAGTTAAACTGTTAATTAATGCTTATTACAGTATTAAGTAATGTAAAGGGTTCCCTATATGTTTGTTATACTGTGGAATGGTCATCCTAAACGTCTTATGGCAATACCCATGTCTGTGTGTGTACTCAGCGTGGGAATCGAACCCGCACCCGGTCTGAAACACAGCAGCAGTAGCAGACTGCGGCAGGGACCAGCGACGGCGGGGTGTTTGTCTCAGGGCGAGGTCTCCCAGGGACAGTGTGATGAGATGCTGCTCCTCGCAGATGGGCGCCCACCGGTGTCTTCACCGCAGTGTAATCATGCAAATGCAAGGAAATCCCAACTCGCCTTCAAAGGCACCGGGCCAGCCAATGCATTCTAATCCAACCTTTATCATTCAAATAGTGCGGCGCTTAGCCCTTCCTGTCTGCGCGGCGAGGGGACGGTGAATGAGGTCGCCCAACGAGAGGCAGGTGGCTCGTCTAATTGTGCTGTAATGAAGCGCACCGAGGCCGCGGTTGTGTTCATCCGAGGCGAGGTGGCGTGCCGTAATTACCGCAGAGTGTTTCAAGGACTGCTGCAGCACAATGCATGACTGAGTGGCTCCCCGGCTGCTCAATATTACAATGTTCCTCCGACGAACTATCGATCCTCGCAGCCCCGAGTTCAGACTCCTAACTGTGCACTCACGATGGTTACATGAATTAGTGAACAGGAAGACACGCGGGCCCAGAGGACCGGCAGGCAGATCAAACAAACAAAGTACATCGTATTCCTCACGCACTCCGTCTGCTGCGCACGTATTTTCCAACAGCGTTTCAGTTCAGCCTTGAAAAGACCAAATAGTTTTTATCAAAACAATGGGAGTACAGTGGGATACCGCAGCGGGCTCCGGGGGAGAGCAGCAGTGTGCATAATGGGCTGCCGTGATATCTGCACATCTCAAACGGCCGTACAGATGGTGGAGCACGGAGCCAGGGCTACTGTGGGCTGGTGTTGGACGCGATAACCCCTGGAAGGGAGAGCGGGAGACCCCTCGCCGTAATGGATAGCCCGTCGCGGCGGTTGATACTGTAGCTTAAGAGCTAGAGGAAGCGCATGTGATCTGCCATAGTCTAAATCCTCCCAAAGAGGATCAAGAGGGCTTTAAAATCACATTTACAGCGCCAGAGTCGCATCCCGCTGATAAATACAGATCATGCTATTTGACCCTTTCCATCAACGCAGTGAAAGGCCCGGCTGATGTCGTTTCTACCCCCAGATGAACAGAGTGCACGTGGGAGCGCGAAGGGAACCACCAGCCTGCGATTGCACATGAAAGAAAAGGTTTCCGACGACCAAAGGCCAGGGCCGGGTCTCTGGGATTCTGTGGCTCACTTTCACCCAGCGCTGGATGTCGTGTTCCTTCCTCTACTCCCCCTGTTCAGTGGGGCTTTGTGGGTTTATGCAGAGACCTGTTTATCAAAGGGATGTGTGGGAGTTTTCAACGGCGCCCTACACATGCGTTCCAAAGCGTTACGGTACTTTCTAAGGAGAATGGAAAGTTGAATATGGTCTGTTAACAATGGGTTTATTTTCCATACACGGTTCAGTGGTATGTGTGGCTCTGTGTGACGCCGTTCTCGTATGTTCTATAATATATTCCGTAGCGTATTATAAAAAAAGTCCCACGCCCATCACTTTCATCCTGAGGAACAATTTACATGAATTTGCATAAACGGCCCTCATTTGCATAAAGGACTCCAACTAGCTCTGATGTCATAAACGCTGGTCCCTGGAGGAAGGCTCCCGCTCGGATTTAAGGGTTGATACGACCGCCCGCTCTGAGCAGGCCGCTAAAAACACGTTCTGGTGACGAGACGTATGAAATAATCAGGATGGTTCAGCCGCTTCCAGGAGGAATTAAGCGTGCCTAACACACACCTTTGCTCGATACAGCTGGTCCATAACATCAAATCATTACAGCGCTTTAACGCAGGGAGCCCATGTTAACCTATGGAGAATCTAACTAATCCTCATTACATCCACCAACACCCAACAACAACGGCCACGGCGCACAGACACACTCACACAAAACATACACGCTATCACAGATTAAACACAAGCGTGAAGAAATACACACACATGCTCACACAAAGGACACACACTATCCCAGATTATACACAGAAGTGAAGGACTACTACACACACATGCTCACACAAAGCACGCACACTGTCCCAGATTAGACACCAACGGGAAGAACTACACACTCGCGCACTCACACAGTAAAGTGCAAACTACTTTCGCAAAGTCTTTTTTATGAGCCCACATAGTGCCGTCTCTTTGAATGTCCCAAAGTCATCCACTAAAGTCCCCCTCATCTTCCCGGTGACCCATGACAACGCCCCCCCGCCCAGCCCCAAACCTGAGGGGCTCCAGGAAGAGCCATTGTTGTTTTATCCTTCAAACATTTGGAGAATGTGAGAAAAATGGCCGCCTTCCCCAGGTGGCATTTTACTGACATTTTGATGCGGGGGTCCCTGCGGGACGGGGGAGAATCCATTAAACACACTCCTATAAAATCCTGGAGCTCAGCTATACGGCCACTATATATGATCTGCGATCAATAGATAAAACCATAGCTCGGTGACAACCTTAAATCAATAGCGGCAGGAAATGAAAGGTGTGTTTTATATGTATCCCATGTTTGATTAGCAGAGCCAGTCAGTGTGGAGGTCAATCGACAACACTAACAGCGCCCAGCTCTTTACTGCTCTGTCGTTTAGGAGATGCTTTTATCCAAAGGGGCTGACGCCGGATTTGAGAAGCAGCAGGATGTCTAGATCAGTGGTTAACAAACTCTTTCTTCCCCCTCCGAGATATTTTTTCCAGCTGAGAACCCCCATTTTCAGCTTAAAACATTTTTGGGAGAAAAATAAATAGAATTAGCATAAATAATGTATGTGCGTTCTATTTTGGCGTGTAAATATGAACATTGAAAGGTTGCAAATACTGACAAATCAGTGGGAAACATCGGCCTGTGCTTCGGCCTCATTTCTCCCCACAAAAGAAGCACAACGCCAGGGGAGGATCAGAGCATGTAGAGGTGAATCCTATTTAAATATATACCTACTGAAACTGACTATGATTTGGTGGTCGTCTGTTTCTTTCTCACAGATTCTCCTTTCTCCTTGTTTTCAGATTTAAAACCACTTTCCAATCTCATTTTAAATTTTTTCAGAATTGAAACTTAGGGTGAATCTTTTTTAGAAATGTTCAGAGTACCCCCTGCAGTACCTCAAAGTACCTACAAGGGTACGCATCTCCGCATTTGAGAACCTCTGGTCTAGAGGTTGAGAGACAAACCCCAAACCCCTGCTAGACCTTCCCCCACGTACCCTGTTCCACCTAGCGACGTGTAGGTGCCCGGGGTGGGGTGAGCTTGAGGACTAGAGGGTTAGGGTTAGCATTTAGGGTTACGCATTTTGTGTTCTTCTGCATCCGTTCCCCAACCCGGGCAGCACCTAGATGGCATCTCCACTGTGTTGCCATGGTTTCCCCAATGACTCCAGAAGGCCTCCCCACCCAGCTAACCAGCGTGTCCACCAGGTGAACGGGGGTCTGCCGGCCCCCGGGCGTCTCCGGGACGTACCTCCAGGCCGCAGGACGTACGGACCCCACCCACAGCGACGCGAGGTGCTGTGGACCACAGCGTCCGCAGGAGGCCCGTGATGGTTATCATCACGGCCGGTGCTTCCCGTGGGACGGTGGATTTGTGAGGCGGATCCTCATCGAGCAGGCAGGCAGGAGGAGGACAGCGGGGGGGGGGGGGGGGGGGGGGGAGCTAACCTTAAGGCTGAGCGCTAATAGCCAGGCCACAGAGCTTTCTCATGCGGCTACCCCCTCCCCCCCACCAACCCGCTTTCTCTCAAGCCCCCCAGAACTGGACCCATCGCCGCCCGCCACTCGGTGACATATGCTCTGAGCTTCCTGTTTTAATGATGAGCGCTGGTGGCGTCCTGGAGAGAGTCCCGCAGGTCCGCTGTTGGAGCCAGTGGAGCTGCTGGCTGTTGTCACCACGGTAGAAGAGCGTTGGTAACAGTAAATGTAGGGGATTAGTTTGGGGGTCCGTCGGTCTGTTTCTCCAGGTGGTTGTTTTTCCCTGCTCGCCCCTTTCTTCTGTTGTTATTTGAGAACCGAAAACCAAATTAGTCATCGGCTCACTCGTTAATCGCCAGGATATGAACCCGGGCGGGGAGACGGAGGGATTGTGGGGCCCAGGGAGGGATCTCTGCAGAGGCAGAGAGGAGGGTGGGGGGGATGGTTTTTTGCACGTTTTATAAGGAAACGGACTAGAAGAAAAAGTATTTTATTGTTACTGTTTACCCTCCATGACTGCATCACATGTTTCAGTACTCGGCTGGGAGGGAGGACTGCGGTTCCCAGCAGGTCGGAATAATAACAAAACCGAAGGCTGAATTACGGCGGTCGTGTAGCATAGATCAACTCCCTTTCAGCAGCGAGTGTGTGAGCGCCTGCCTGCTTTGGGAAGCCAAAGCCGTGTTTTGCCAAGCAGTGAAATACCAAGAGGAAGGAGAGAACACACGCCCTTTGATGCGTTGACATGTTTACGATGCAATGCTAAATGCCAGCAAGGTGAGTTAAAAATAAGGTGTTACTCTCAGCGATGTGTGTAGGAAGAGTCCTGTGGTTTGTGCAACAATCTCTCACAGAGGTGGCCGTGATCTCACTCCTGCCTTGTGTGAGGCACCGTGATAATTAATTCTGGCAGATCGTTTTCCCCAACAGAACGTGACTGGTGCTACCAAAGCCACGATAATCACGCAGCCCGGAGCGGGGCTTCCTCCATGACGTCTCCGCTGTTTCCCTGTCTGTCAATCGCCGCGATTTAAGTTTTGAATTTTGTTGTCTTGAGCGGCGTCTTCCCTCCTGACAGAAGAGTTTGTCTCCCGCGCGCCGCACCCCCCCCTCCCCCCTGACGAGGCGCAGATGAAGCGGCTGTGTCGTATTTATAACAGACTCTCTCTCACATACCTGAAACATGCGTTTGCTGTGAGCGTTGACATTCACGGGTTCTGTAATATCAGATGATATCCCGCTCTATAGCAGAGCTAGTCTGCTCCGTAATGATACCGCCTCACGAGAATTGAGATCTCATATAGCAAACAGATGTTCTGCTACTATTGGCAGGCATTTGAGGTTCATACAGTTGAATTATTTGCTATTGTGTCAACAATTTCATTCAAAGTAGCTGACAGGTGACAGCCTTGGGTGAGACAGTGAACATGGGGATTGAACTAGCGACTCTGGGATGAGAGGAAGCCACCCTCCGCACCTCTGCACCACCCTGCCTGGCCCACTAAGTTCATTTTCCTCGGCCGTTACATCATGCTATGAAGCTTTTAATTTGCTACACAAACAACGCCCAACCACATCAAACAAAGTATGGCTTCTTCAGCAAACAAGGGCCTCCTAATGTATTTCAGGAGCGTCGAGTCCCCTCTGAAGGTGTGCTTCGCTAGCTATTACACCTCTGCAGTTATCTCTGCCAGGGACTTTTTAATAATGAAAACAACACAACGCAGTCTAAAAAAGGCGGCCCTTCAAACAACTGCTGCTGGATGACAATATCAGTGAATCAAAATAAACCTGAAAGCACAGTCTGCCACTGTGGGCGAAAGTGTAATTTAAAATGATAGCATGGCTATCAAAGAAATGCTGCACAGCTGTTGCTTTCAAACTGAGATGCGCATGTTTTACCTGTATGGTCTTTGTTCTTCCCCCTACCGAAGAACAGACTCTTTATTAACGCATGTTTTCTTATTAAACCTATAGTGTCACTTGCTGCCTCAACCAACACATTCTGAGACACCTCTAGAAGTTATTCTAATTAAGGCCTATTTCTATCCGAGCCGCAGGACTCAGATGAAGTGTGTATATATTATATATATATATATATCATATTTTTAGTCATACCCATCTGAAGGCCGTTTTACTTTATTGCAGGGGAGGAAGCAAAGTCAAACCACTAGAGGCGGACTGGTGACAGCTTAACATAACGCAACGCAACAGAAACGAGTGGGAAGGAATCACTTCAAACGCGGTCAACGTGACCCATCCACCCCTCTCTGTCACGGCATCCTCTTCACATCCGGGGAAACAACAACAACCGCGCTCTTCCTCCTCTGAAATCTGTCTCCCTCATCTCTGTGATCTCTCCTCCTCGTCACTCGACGCCTCCGCCGCCCGGCCGAGTGGCCCTGACACATTCCCGCTAAAGCAGAGGCTGTTCCATTTCGCCCGCCCCTGATATTTAAACCTTGCCAATTAGCCAACATCTTCCCTTTAAGTTATGCACAGGACCAGCTGATAAGGGCGAGCGTACCGATTTCCCCCCTCGACGACGCGGTCTGGCTTTCTGCTGCGTCAGGTGAACTTCTCCTGGTGGTGGAGGTGGTGGAGGTGGGGGTTGGGGCAGCTATGGGATATCTGTTTCCCCCTCACAGCTGCTGCGCTGCAGCCTCTGAATGTTTCCCTCTGAGCCCCGCTGCTCTGCCTGTCTCTGGTGGGGACAGCGGTCAGTGGTACCGGGGCCAGACCGGCCTTTATCGTAGGCCTTGTGCGACCGGCTCCGCTCCACAATGGCAGGTGCCGACTGGTCGTCGTCGTGGCGATGTAATGACGGCTGTTCCCCGGCACTCTGGTGCGGCTCCACTACAGCGTGTGTGGGGGTGTGTGTGTGTGTGTGTGTGTGTGTGTGTGTGTGTGTATCATCTCCATACCATTCCACTACTTCTGCCGTATCCTAGCAACTCCCGGCATGTCAGACGACAAGAAAATCCCTGTCTCCTGCTTCTCAGCCTCCTCCCTCGCCTCCTCCTCCCTCTCCTCCTCCTCCCTCTCCATGTCCTGCTCCGCCTGTACAGACCGGGGCAGCTCTCACCCTGCCCTCCACCTCTCCTGGGCTCCAGTCCCAGGGAGAGGAGCTTCACCTCTCCACCCTAGACTCCCAGCCAGTCTTCTGGGCTCTGGTCGCCCACGCGCACTGCCGCTGTTCGCCTCCTCCGCATCGTTTTGAGCAACGCTAATTTATGGAATTGCAAAAATATGAAGTGGAACCCGCTTGATCGACTTCCCGTGTACTCGTAGGATAGCCTTTTACCCTTTGGCTGTTTGTGATCTTCAGTAAGTTGAGTCTGGTGTTTTAGTGTTATTGTTACCACCTCCACAAACACACATCCGCATGCGGCAGAGACGGCACCTCTCATCAAGCCCATCTTTTCCGGCTCATTTGAATAGCATCATTTAGAAAAATGGTATCGGATGTTTCCTCAGGATAAAAAGTGACATTGAGTTCTTGTTTTACAAGAGAAACTTCACTATGGATTGGACGAGCTCCAAAGATTATCTTAACACAGCTAAGGTTAAAAATACCTCCCGTCAGCAAAGTCCAAAAAAGAAAGAACAAGAAAATGCTAAATAATCCACTAAATAATGCATTGTACAGCGCCAGTTCCAGTTTGTGTTTCCTATCATCTGCGTCGCTCCGCGAGTACCAACGTCGCTCTTTGGTGCCGGCGAGGCGAAAACGTAAACTGGGACTGACACATCAGCCGACTGATGTCACGATGAGAGCCTTTCCGCCCGGTATTGATGACGTCTTTTGATTGTCACCAGCTGCTCAGCCTCAAAGAACGAGACAGAGATGAGTCCTCCGGCCTCGCAATCCCACTGCCTCCCCGGGCCCAGCAGTCCCACTGCCTCCCCGGGCCCCGCAGTCTCACTGCCTCCCCGGGCCCCGCAGTCTCACTGCCTCCCCGGGCCCCGCAGTCCCACTGCCTCCCAGGGCCCCGCAGTCCCACTGCCTCCCCGGGCCCCGCAGTCTCACTGTCTCCCCGGCCACGGCCTCTCTGCTGCTCCAGAAATAGACCTTCTTGTTTCCTCACTTGTGTTATCCGCTATTACGCATGATTCCCAAGGCTACAGTTTGATCTCTGGCCGGTTGTTTTGCAGGAAGCTAGGTTGAGCAGCACTTGAATGTTTCAGAAATAAATCTGTTTTTGAATGCGTGCTTTCTTCGATCCCCTCTCGTGATTGACTATGGATAAAAGCGCATGCTAAATGACCACACACCTATTTGAACAGAAAGAAATTATTTTCTCAAGAGGGGAAAAATGCACATCTTTATGCGTTAGAATAAAAAAGTAATAAGTAACCTTTGCTGCAAACTAGTTTACCTCAATTGACTCTCAAAATGCCTCTGTGTCCTTGGCTTCGAATCAAAGGAAATCCTGCGTGAAACCGCTCTGAATTACATATTGCTATTTGCTCCATTCTTCACACTTTCATTATAACACACGGTCTCAAGGAGTGACTTAGAGCCACGCGGGACCCAAAACACGGCGACCCAAAGCTACTCAGTGCGTCTCCTCGGACGCATCGGGAGCGGCGGGAAGGACGCGCTAACGCCCGCTGTTCGCTCATAACTCATTCACCTTGACCGCAAATTGGAAATAGAGTGCTCCCCGCCAGGGCCAATCAACCCTGGGCGTCGCGACGGTGTTTGGCTGCACACCGCTGAGCAAGCCTCTCAAACGCCGTCACAAACCCCCGGGATTGACAGCCAAACAAGGGACGGGGAAACGAGCGACGGCGTGGAGAGCCAGGCAGCCAGGAGGGGTGATGGCCGCGTCCCAAGGTGTCAGGACAGAGCAGCTTCAAACGACATAATTGCAGAGGTGTTGGTTTTCTGGAGTGGGTGGGGGTGCTGACGGAACTGTAACAATGGAAATCAAACTCACAAAGGGTGAGGAGTGATCGTAGCCCCTGGGCGACGCACCCATGGCGGTATCGCTGTGGGCACCGCACGCCATTTCTGCTGCTCAAACCGTTGTGTCAAGCGGCTCTGGATGCCGCTGACAGTGCAACACATTGGGTGCCTGTTCTGGAAAACACGGGATCACGCCTCGGCCAAAAACCACAACAAAAGCGTGCGGCGTCCACTGTGGTTTCCACTCCTGCCCAGAGAGCTGCCGTCCCCTGGGATGATTGACCTGGCCTCTGTTCGTTTGCCCTACATCCTGCTGGGACCTGTCCCTCAGACAGCCGCTACGACTCGAGCGAGTGAGACAAGGTGAAGTATCCTGGGAGCCAGGGATCACTCCGGTGTATCAGTCACTCACAGATGATTCTACTGGCAATCGCTCCAGCTCGTGGGGCGGTTCGCCACCGGACACCAGCGTACTCAGCCCTCCTCTGAGCCTGCAGAGCAGCCAGCCAGCGCCACATTAGGAGTCGAACTCTTATTATCTAGGATATTATCTTGTTTTCTGCCAACTCGTAAACATGAGGATTCATCTCAAGGGGTAACCCGTTCAATAACTTTAAAATACATTACGGTTTAGCTCAGACTTTTATCCAAAGGGACTTAGTTGTTATTTTTTATAAAGGAGAAGGGAGAGGGTAAGCATCACGCTCCATAATGCCTTGATGGTAGACAGTTGACATTGGGGATCGAACCCACAACCCTTTGCTTGATCATCAAACCTATAGGGTATAAACACTATACCATTCCCGGATTTTGAAATATTTGATCTTTCGGTGAGCCTACAAAGATAAAAAGGAAATGCCAGATTAAAGTTTCTGCTCATTAGGTTGATGACCTTAATTGACTGCGCTCACCTAAGCCGGTGTAATGCGCTCTTTGTTACCACCAGCTAAATAAACGGCCAAATCAGTCTATCATGCAAACAATATTGATTGCTGTTCCACGTGAGGAGACAGCGCCAGAGCCATGGCCCTGATTGATCAGCGAGGACGAGAGGGAGAGAAAACGAAGCACATGAAAACCAAATAGATTGTCTAGAGGGTTGTGGTTTTGGAAAACTTTTGTAGCCCCCATCTCTGTACAACTTTCTGATGATATATATATATATAATGTTTATGTGTATATATATTAACATACATCTTCACATATATAGAGACATATAAACATACATATATACATACAGTTATATACATACATATACAACCACACACACATATATACATATATAATATATATATGTATACGTTTTTCCACTCAATCAAAGGTATTTATCAAGGATTCTAAAGGATTTATTGACTATTTATTCTTTCTTTCTCATGGGACTGTTGATTATTGACCATCAAGCCCATCTTGAGTTGCCTCAGCCAGTGGTCGCTAATGTAGTGATTACTAATGTAGTGATTACTAGTGTAGCCATGATGGGATGCAATTACGTAACATATGTCTGCATAATCCCTGCTGTTGATTCATTCCGCAATCTGGATGTGAATAAAATGCACAGTTCAATGGCAGGCACTGACATTAAATACAGAGGAGCCTGACTTTACAAACCCAGGACAGTGCTAGTGTTGACCAAAATCATTTATCCAAAGCGACTAGAAAGTACATCTGTCAGAAAAAAGAGAAACGATATATATCGCTGTCGGTACAGAAAGGATGTTCATAGAACCAAGTGCCAAGCACTAACAATCGCTAGGGTAACCCATTCCCCGTATTCAACAGAGACAGCTAGGATAAGAAGCTACACAATACTTGGTACTATTTCTATGAGCCAGGACGTACAACATACAATAAGTGTGTACATTAAGTGCCAGGACGTACGACATACAATAATACGTAAGAGGGGTGTTGGGGGGGCTACACAGAGTCCATCTCCTCCACACAGCACCGTATTAAACTCTCTCTGTCGTCTTTCCACAGGGATGGTTCTCCTCCCCACGTGACACCAGAGTGGATCCGGAGGGAAGGAGTTTTACCAAAGACGTCAGGTATCTTGGGGCTCATTTGGAAAAGGCTCGGAGGATCCAGACATCAGAGCCTGCCCCTGCCTGCCGCTGTGATCAGACTGATGAAATGCCCCTCCACCTGAAACAGTGATCAATACCCCAGCGCTGTGACGGACAGCTCGGCTCTGCATGTCAATGGGTCGGGTGTTCTCAGAAATCACCGCAGAAGAGGAAAGGTTATGAAGACGGAAGCTACCATGTTGTATTTAGCGGTCATGAATTCTAACCAAACATGTCATTCTGTCCGTGCGTTCAAACAGACTTTAATTGATCCATCCATTTATCTGTCTGACCCTCCATCCATCATCTCTCTCCAGCTACCCACCCACCCACCCGCCCGTCCATAATCCACCCCGCTTCTCGCCATCTATTCTGAGGCTAAAAGAGGCTAAAACAAACCCTGGCCTCCACGCGGATCTCCTTAAATCTCTCAGAGCGCTGCCATTAAAACATTGACCTGCTATGCGGCGCCCGGCCCCTTATCTGCCGCAGACACCCCTCCGACGCCGTGTAGAGAGTTGACATTTGGACTTTGCCAAATGAAAATGTCTCCGGGATGAGACCCCACGAAGAGCAGCCGACCTGGTCTCTGGGGGATTTGTGTTGCAGGTGATGTAAAGCCGGCACTTTGTCATCGTGAGGAGTTATCAGGGCGCCTGACACGCAGCAGCACAAAGCGAGCCTCGCACACACATCGTGTTGTGTTGTGTTGTGTGGTGATTTTGTGTTGTGTTGTGCGCCTGTCTGTTGACAGCTGCGTTGTGACGCACCCTTAAACACGTTGCAGCCATTACGGGAACAGCCTGGGCTATAAATACGGTGCGGGAACTCTTGTAACGCTGTTTATAAATGTGGGGAGTTTAACTATGAGATTAACAATAGGGTCTTCGCCTGAGATGTATCGACTACGACGCATGAAAACAAAGCAATTATGCCTTTGCACATACAAAAACTGTGATAAGAGTCACACACAAATACACACACACTCTTCTGCAGACCATAATCCACAAGCTTAAATATATGTACACAGTGGTGGAGTAGAATGCAGTGTGAAACTAATTCACAGAATCCCGATCAAAGGCTCGCACTTTAAGGAGCCGGTATTAAACGCGTGGCTTATCTCAGTCTCCGAGCACATATATTTAAGACGCAAAGTTATCGAGCTTATACAGAGACGCCATCAAAAGTGTTGAAATATCGAGCCGAAAATGTCTTGTTCTTGGGATTCTCCAAACAGAGCCTGAAGTTCTGCTCAGATTTATAATTCATTACAGAGGTTACACCAATTATATTGGATTCTCCACCAGCCTCTGACAATCTGTAGAAAACTCTGCCTCACAACCCCACCATGAGTGTATTTTAAAGTTATATGCGGCGGGCCTCATAAGCACAGAGTTAACGTCGTTGGAACCCAGAGCAGTGGCTAATCAGCCGTCTGCATGCGTGCACACCGCCGACGCCCGTCCAGGCGGCGTCTGAGGAAATCTAACGCCGGTTATTTCATTCCTCCTCATCACCACGGCCGCCATATGGGAGAGCTGATAGCATCACAATGGAACGCAGCAGCAGTCGCTAAATACCATAATTGTTTCCCATCATCATTGAGATGCATTATCAGTGATTAGAACGCCGCTGTAACGCGCTCCTAACGCCGTCCCCGCAGGCCGGGGGCCGCGACCGGGCCCCGCAGACGGGGGGGGCGCCCGGGTCTGTTTCTCTTATTTATCACGTATTTTATGAGATGTTATATTGGGGAGGGGGGGTCACGCGTTATTGATTAGAGAGCGATGGGTTTCCTCGATTCACACATACAGACAGACACACACACTCACCGACGCACACACACACACAGACACACATAAACACACACACTATCGTCTTATCGCCGCACACTTCCCCTAAAGCAATAAGCCATATAATTAACTGTCAAACAAGCGTTCTTCCAGAACTTAAGGCCGACCTCGCCTACCCTTCCTCCTCCTCCTCCCCACCTCCTTCCCCTCCTCCTCCTCCTCCTCCTCCTCCTTGCCTTCTCCCTCTCCCCCTCCTCCTCCCTTCCTCTCCCCCCCCTTCCCCTCCTCCCCCCCCCCTCTGGTAGACCCTCCTCCCACACCAAGGCGTCAGGGTGGCGCCCCCCCCCCCCCGCTCTCCGGGGTGCAGCGTCACCCAGCAGCCAGCAGCACCCGGTCAGCAGAGCGCGACTAATGCTCTCGCTTAAGAGGATTCACATCGGCGGAACGCAATTAAGGCGAGGCGGCCCTGTTGGAGAAGTGTCGGGTAAACAGCCCCTATCTGATGGTTGGTATATAGGTCGTCGCGCTCCCTCCCCTGCCCTCCTCCAGAGGCGTGTTCCTCATCACCACTGACAGGTTGTTGATCTGTTGATTCAGGGCGGTGTTTGTTCGTCGGGTCCAGGTGTGCTCTGCGGCGCGGCGGTGGAACGTTGACCCGAGCGCTGCGATGGAGATCCCCTCCGCCCCCCCGTGCCGAGGACAGCCTCCCAAAGCCGGCGCAGCGCTTTGATCACACGTGCACCCCCGGTTTGAATAGGGCACGTAAACTGCGCTCTATTATTCATTGTTATCATCATCATTATTATTAATGGCTGTGATTATTCTAATGCATGAACGCAGGGTGGGTCCGCAGCTGCATGCGGCTGCAGGCCCCGCGCCCCCAGCCAGAGGTGCAGCCATGGAAACGCTGGCGTGTGCAGCGGAACGCGCAGCCTCCCCAACGCCGCCTCCAGCTGTGACAGCGCCACCCATCAGCCAGCTGCCCCCCCAAACCGCAGCACGCTCTCTCTGCTACTGCGGCGTGACGCCCGTGCTTCCACTGTTAGATAGCTAGGCTTGTAGCAGACGCCTTTTTAGAGAAGTCTATGCGCCGATCCGATACAATATACATGACTCATTTACTTCCTGGACAGAGAACATCACAAACACTACGGTGATACGCTGCGTTCACAAACACTACGGTGATATGCTGCGTTCACAAACACTACGGTGATACGCTGCGTTCACAAACACTACGGTGATACGCTGTGTTCACAAACACTTCGGTGATACGCTGCGTTCACAAACACTACGGTGATACGCTGCGTTCACAAACACTACGGTGATACGCTGCGTTCACAAACACTACGGTGATACGCTGCGTTCACAAACACTACGGTGATACGCTGCGTTCACAAACACGACGGTGATACGCTGCGTTCACAAACACTACGGTGATACGCTGCGCTCGCAAACGGTCGGTGGTGCAAAGCTGGAACGGGAAATGGGTCATCTCCGACTTACGTGCGTTCGAGCAACCAAAAACGCAAAAACATGGATGCATGGACGCTTAACTACAAGTATACAAATGTATAATTAATGCTACATTAACAATACTACTATAACAGTTTAATTCTGAAACGAAAATAATTGACAGTAAGTGAACCGACCTTACATTGCTCATCGTAAGAGAAGCCTTCAATAAGAACAAGCTCTATCAGTAGTTACAATGCTAGATGCTGTATCGGTGTATAGTCGCTATCAAGTTCAGGATCGGTTCATAATTTGGTTAATTTCTTCCATTGGCTCTGGTTGAGTAGCGCTGACCGCAGGGGGGAAAGGTCAGGGGTCAGCAGCACCCCTCCCCCGCTGCGGCCCGGGGGCTGGGAGGGTGGGGGGTGGGGGGGGGAGACACACATCCTTCCACAACATAATGTCATCCCTCCTCGTAGAGCTGACACCAGGAAACACTCCACCCAAAGCTACACGGCCAGCGCCTCTCTATATTATGGTCTGGACGTGGAATGGATAAACAGGCAGACAGAGAGCTCTACAAGCAGACAGACAGCTCTACAAGCAGACAGACAGCTCTACAAGCAGACAGACAGCCCTACAAGCAGACAGACATACGCTCTGTGTGTTATGTACTGGAGGTGGAATAAATAAACAGGCAGGCAGACAGACAGACAGACAGACAGACAGACAGACAGACAGACAGACAGACAGACAGACAGACAGACAGACAGACAGACAGACAGACAACTGTACAAGCAGACGGATGTAGCCTTAGGAAGATTATCTTTCAAGTAACACCCAAATCAACATGACAGAAGAGAATAGATACAAGGTCTAATGCGTCAAACATTAAGTAGGAGTCAGAAGGGTCACGGCTGAGTGGCTGCTCGTAATGTCAACAGATTAAAGGACATTTCAGAATTCTTAATAGAAACAAATTTGAACAAACAAGAAATTCGACCATGGCAAATTGTTGCAGTCGTCTCTCCGAAAGACATAATGGAGGTCAGCAGGTCAATTCGTCCATGCAAGGTGGAATTCAGAATGATGAAGCATTGAGTGTTTAAATGTTGTATACGCCGCGTGTGAAGGGAAAGTCTCGACAACCTAATTGGGAGAAAATTGTTATTCGGTCCGATAATGCCGCGGGCACTGTTTAAACCTCGAGACGCAGTGCCTCCAAATCATTTATGGAGCTGATGATTATTTTAGCTCACGCGGGTCACCCCAAACAGACCGACGCACGCAGAACAAGAGAGGACAACACCGGGCATGTGCGTTTGTGTCTGTGTGTGTATGTGTGTATGAGCGTGTGTGTGTGTATGTGTGTGTGTGAGAGTAAGAGTCTTTGTGTGTATGTTTGTAAGAGTGCATGCGTGTGAGACTGTGTGTGTGTGTGGTTGCGTGTGTGTGTGTTTGTATGTGTGTTCGTGTCTGCGAGAGAGAGAGATCGTGGCTCACTTTGGGCCTCCCAGCCTGGCATCGTGTCAAACCGCAGATGACATTCAATATGACGGCGAATCAGAGGAGAGCTCCCCGAAGGACCCGCCCCACAAAGCTGAGGAGGATCATTACGTTAAAAGTCCTTCCTACCCCCCCCCCCCCCCCTCTCTCTCTCTCTCTCCCTGTATGTCTCTCTCTCTCTCTCTCTCCCTGTATGTCTCTCTCTCTCTCTTTCTCTCTCTCTCTCTCTCTCTCTCTCTCTCTCTCTCTCCTCTCTCTCCTCTCTCTCCTCTCTCTCCTCTCCTCCCCCCCTCCCTCTCTCCCTCCCTCCCTCTCTCGCCTGCAGCTTGTCTTCGCTTTGACTGCCTTGTTTATGCCCTGGAAACAGAGCAGGGGGGAGGGAGGGGGGAGAGAGAGGGAGGGATGCCGGGAGGCCTGGGATCTTTTATGATCTTTTTAAATTGACATTTGGTGAAACGACGGTGCCGTAACATGACGGCTGGGAGCCTCTCGGCGGTTAAGGTCAGGCTATTGATGCGGCGCGTGAGGCATGAGCGAACGTGGCCACGTTTAGTTTTTCTCCCGTTCTTCGGTATGTAAATAGCAGCTGGACGTGTCCATCTGTTGTCTCGCTGAGTCGCCTTATGAACTGCTTTATTGACAAGCGTATTCATTAATGGATGTTGGTTGCGTACGGTATTGACATAAAAAGCGATACGTGTACGATTTGGCCGCGTGCGTCATGTTAATCACATTATGCTCAAGTGATCGTTTGCTTTATGCGCGTTACGTGATTGGATCAGAGGATCGGCAAAGCGCTGGCCGGCTTTAATGCGAGGGCTTTGATATTAGGATGTAATTGGGGAACGTTGGGTTATTTTGTTTTTCGGTGACCGTGGCAATGGGCTATCGAGGTGAAGCTCGGCCTTTCTTTTTAATTGGTGTCTGCTTCCGTTCAAGCCAGCCACAGAGAAATATTTTCATGTTCCGAGTTAACCTTTAGCACGCTTAAAGGAAGAGAGAAAACACGCAATTATTTAGATTTCCTTATTCAAACTTAAATAATTTGATGTGATGTTATTGTTTTTTGAGTTGCTATATGATTCAAACTAGTCCTTAGGCACAGAAAATCAAATTCGTGCATTTTTGATTTGAAGTGAAATATTATGCGTTTTTCCCCTCATTAATTTTTACCCTTCTGACTAGCGGCTAAATTGGCATTTAACTGGTAATGATTCCCCCATGAAGCTCCTCAGAACCGCGTGAAGTGGTGATGTCATGCAAAATAAATCCCAGGGTCCACATTAGGACCGACCCCCCATGAAGCAACATGGAGAGGAGGAAATAGACGGACGGATGGATGATGGATGATGGATGATGGATGATGTATGATGGATAAATGGATGGATGAATGATTGAATGACGGACGAATTAATGAATGTATGTCTGAGGAATGATGGATTGAAGGATGGATGATTATAGGCATGGATAAATGGCTGATAAAGGAATGAATAAATTAATGAATGGATTAATTAATGAATGGATTAATTAATGAATGGATGCATGATGGATAGATGGATACAATAATAGACTAATAGATTGGTGCTGATGGCCGACGAACAGAAAGACGGCCGATAAATGGATGAACGATGGATGAATGATGAATAAATGAATGAATTAAATTGCATGCGTATAATCGGGGCTGTTTGTTTCTCAGGCTGAGGCCCGGAGACAGGCCGGGCTATTTGAATAAAAGCCTTCATTTGTATTCCTCCGTTTCCCATCCTCGAGGCGAGGCAGCGGGTCAAGTCCACTCGGCGATCGCTGCGCTCAGGCCCACACGTGACGAGAACCCCGACGGGCGAGGGAGACGGCGTTCTGCGGGAGCGACGGCGAGCGAGGGCTGGAGGCCGACGCCGACGACTCAGTGCCGTCATGGGCTCCTACTCAGAGGCTGAATTGTGAGGACATTAGTGAAACTCATTGATACTTCACTATCTAGATGAAGGACTTTGCACAATGGCGCTTTAACGTCGCCTCAGTGTGCCTTTCATTTCCTGTTTCATATTAGTTTCATAGTTCATCGCCAGCTATCGCCGTCGGGGTTCTGTTACAAAACGCGGGACTTTTAATTTGTAAATATCCTAAACTGTGGACTCGGGGCTAGGGATGCATGCACGGAATATGTTTACCAGAAATCCGTTCTGTTGCCCTGAACGTTTATATCTCATTAAAGAGGAACCATAAAAATAACAGAGTCCAAGCAGGCGTTTTACCACCGAGGGCTTCACAACTTCAAAACCCAAACACACAGCCTGCGCGGTGTGCTTAGCGATGAACCGCCACTCCACGACGGGCTTCACAGCCCGACGCCAGTCCTCACCCGACAGGGACGCCGCTGCCACCGGCCCCGGGCCCAGGGCTCCCGGCCTGGCCCCAGCAGGGTGGCCCCAAAGCTTTTAATCTGGTCCGTCTGCACTCCGGTACCCACGAGAGTGGGGCGGGCGACAAAAAGGAAACCAAGCAATTAATTGTCTTCTCTGGTTGGCATCTCATTTGGACAGCCCAGAAGGTCTGCTGCCGGAGCCCGGCAGTCATTAAACCTGAACCGTAATCACAGATGAGATATCGCCTCTCTCCCGCCGTCCCCGTCTCCACGACCCGCTCGCCCGCTCCGGCTTAATAGCGGCACGCCGAGGTTCAGCTGATTCCGCTCGCAAACCAATAACCTTTTGATGAATCCACCCTGACTGGTATCACTCTCTTCCCCCCCCCCCCCACCTCCTACCTTGTTTTGACGCTGAATTAGTGCAATCAGTGACATCCGCTTCGGACGCGGATCCAGAGTTATTGTGTCATGAGAAAAACTAATTGTCAAAACGAATTAGAGCTGGCAGGGGAAACGTCTCTCGGTGTTCACGCCAACGGAGGAACGCGGAGAGAACACAAAAGCAGGGGGACGGGAAACACAAAGAAAATGTGCCAGCGAAGACGGATGATCAAAGCAGAGCGGAGAGGAAGAGGAGGAGGAGGACGAGAGGGGAAGTTAGGAGAGAGAGAGGGGCTGAAGAGGGGACTGGGGGAAGTTAAAGTTGAGGGAGGGAGAGAGGAAGGGAGGGAAAGAGGGGAGAGGAGGGAGGAGAGAGGAAGGGAGGCAGGAGAGAGGAGGGGAGGTTAGGAGGAGAAAGAGGGAGGGGGGAGAGGGGAGGGGGGAGGGAGGGAGGAAAGCGATCAGGGGTGAGGCTGGGGGCTGAGGGATAACTC
>NC_044054.1:32793080-32800580 GCF_902167405.1 Gadus morhua
CAGAGCCAGCATCGAGACAGACAGACAGTCTGCCACGTGGAGACAGACAGACTGACAAGACGCGTGCAGACAGACAGACAGAGGGACAGGCAGAGACAGACACATAGAGACAGACAGACAGACATGTCTGCTCATTTGAATTGCGTTGAAGTGATATACGTGTTCACATAGGTACATCTTCATAAATAGACATTTATTATTAATAGGGTCATTCATAAATAAGTAATCTTACAGAAACAACACAGCATACCATTGCTTCTAGCATCTTTTGGGCAAACGACACCTTTACCTTACCACCCAGTTAGCCCTTACTAGTATTATTAGCTAGTAACCTGCAGCTCTATATTACTAGCTAGCTACCTACAGCTCAATATTACTAGCTAGCTACCTACAGCTCAGTATTACTAGCTAGCGACCTGCAGCTCAGTATTACTAGCTAGCTACCTACAGCTCAGTATTACTTCCTAGTTTCCTGCATCTCAGTAGTACTAGTTAGATTCTTTCCGCTCAGTATTACTACCTAGTTACCCAAATCAAGGGATTAACCCAGTAATGTCTTCATATGTACCGGCATTAGTAATGTCTGTATACGAGCACATCTCACTGTTGAGAATCCTTTAGTCTGCGGGCAGTGCAATCCACATCGCAAATTGCATTTGGCTCCACAGTGTCAATATCTCAATTCAATTTCAAAATTACATTAGCCCCCAAAAAAAGAGAAGGGATTTGGGTGTGTGAATTCTGATGCATGATAGTGTGTGCGTGAGCAGGCAGGCGGTCTAAAAGGCACACGTTGTACTCCTAATGAAAGAAAAACACATTAGCTGTACATTAAATATCAATTCAGTACGTGCAGACGGTGGTTGGTGGATAGTGAGCGCGTATTTCAACGCGTTAACATTATTGCTCTCCTTGTTTGTTCATCTGCCTTCACAAAACTGTAATTATAATCTCAAAATGAGGCACGTGAAACAGTAAAAATAAGAGAACACAGTTATGAGTGAGTATTAAATAGAGGATTTCTTGAAGTGCTTCATCAACAAGCGAGAGAAAAATCTGTTCAAGAATGTCTCCGTTAAAACTACTTTGCATATTTGTTTTGCCATTTGAGTTCGGTTTAATATTCAAGCGATATATAATTGATAAAAGTATACACCTCTACAACAGTTGTAGGGCAATATTTCAGTTCAAGTGAACAGTTACTGTTCACCTGAACTGAAATACTGCCCTTGTGCATCAATTGAAAAAGGGCAGGCGAGCTTAAACATCCAAATGTACGTTAGTATGTTCTACACTCAAGAACGAGAGGAATCGTTCATTTACAGTCAACCGTGGGAAACGGCCCTACGTCGAATTAGCATTTTGTAAACTCTCTCGCTGGGGAGAATGTATGTCGCGCTGAGGAACAT
This sequence comes from Gadus morhua, assembly GCF_902167405.1. Lineage (NCBI taxonomy): Eukaryota > Metazoa > Chordata > Actinopteri > Gadiformes > Gadidae > Gadus > Gadus morhua. Next base: position 32,794,490 of record NC_044054.1, read on the forward strand.
TTGGGTCAACGTCATCAAACGCAATACGTGCCGCCGTAATCACGAGCGAGGCACCCCTCCGCACCCTCACAGCTGCCAGAGATCGCGCCGAACGAGCTGCGAGGCGCGGAAACTGTTACGACTAACTGTTTGCTGTCGTTAAGGGCACACATCCAAAGCAACTTACTGCCTTTTAGATGTCAAAATGAAGTGCGTCTGCTCAAAGGATTCCATCTGGCAGACTTACCCACAACCTTTGAGCTCCGAGCCCAACACCGTGACCCTGACGCACCCTGACGCATATTTTAGGATGACACCTCATCCTAAAATAAACACACTTTTAGTGTTTTTCCAGAAGAAACAACTCTCTCAGACGGGTTGGGTCTCAGAGGCAGCAGGGGCGGACATGAGTCTGGGCCATTACGTCGGCCGTTATGTTTCCTGGGTAATTAAAAATCACCCCACGTGCCGACAATGTGCTGGAGAGAGGGAGATACCGCGGACATAATGAATAAATGATCATGGTTTTTAGCCCCAATGTGTTTATAAGGTATTCTGATGTTTACTGACACTCTGATCTCAGAGAACAAGCAGGACGCTGTTGTTGTGGCTCCCGCTGCTGCGCCTCGTGTTTGTTCTTTGTTGGTCAATACCACTTTGATGGTGGGCCCTGATTGTTCCTAACCTTCGCTTTGGTTCCGGCTCATCTTGGATTTAAATAAGAGAGTGAACGTCTGCCTCAGTGATGCTGGAACGCTGGGCGTGCCCGAGGAGCGGTTCAGAGAACGCAGTGGACGAGCGGTTCAGAGAACGCAGTGGACGAGCGGTTCAGAGAACGCAGTGGACGAGCGGTCCATCCGAGTGCTCTAATGTTCCCGTTTCAGGCGATCTTGAACTAAGACCTCGTATCTCGCTGCGCCTCGGAGCCGCGCGGGTCTCCTTCCTCCTCTGGATGATCGGGTGTCTTGGCTGTGGCCGCCCGGTCGAGGAGGTGTCTGGGAGACATCCGTTCTAATGGGCCCTAATGGACTCCACTGCCCTCCAAGGGCCCACGAACGCTTCGGTCCAGGGGCGGCGTGGCCCCGGTCTCCTCCCGGGGCCCTGGGTCGGGTCTGGGGCCCGACCCCCCGGGGAGCGGGGGGACGCAGAGTATTATGGGATATGCCGGTGGAAAGGCTAACACCAGAGAGGGGGTGGACAACAGGGTCCAACTGAGCATGAGCGGAGGGGAGGGGGAGGGAGGAGTGGGAGGGACGGAGGAGAGGAGGGGAGGGGGAGAGAGGAAAGGAGGGGAGGGGAGGAGTGGGAGGGAAGGAGGAGAGGAGGGGAGGGGAGGGGGAGAGAGGAGGAGAGGGATTAAGGGAGAGAGGATGGAATAGGTGGGAGAAGAGAGAGAGAGAGAGAGAGAGAGAGAGAGAGAGAGAGAGAGAGAGAGAGAGAGAGAGAGAGAGAGAGAGAGAGAGAGAGAGAGATGAAGGGAGAGACTAGCCCCTGGAGTTAGACTCAGCAGGGAAGGAAACACCACGGTGTATTATTGAGGGGCACTTTGGTGCTAAGCTGCTTATTGATAAAAGCACTAATCTGCGAGGCATAAGGTAAGGAGGCTGGGGTGTTTGTGTATGTGTGTGTGTGTGTGTGTGTGTGTGTGTGTGTGTGTGTGTGTGTGTGTGTGTGTGGCGATTCAATATCTGTGCTGAAGGCATAAGCATCAGCCAGCCAGGCCTGTACATCCAGCCCCACCTAAAGGACTGGCTCCTTTTATTTCTTTTTTACATAAAAGACGGGAATCGGATCAACCACAACTTGCAGAAGAGAAAAAAATGAAAAACGAAAAAGCAAATGTAGAGACGGAGGAATATGAGGATGAAAGTAAACGCCAAACCCGGCTTTCATCAGATTTGATCAATGCCGGGAGTACCGCAATATTTGATATTGCGCTTTTATCATTTTCAGGCCCCGCATATAAATCTCAAAAAAAAGGTGGCCCTCAATGATATTATGGGATGTAATCGACAAGAAATATGAAGGCAGCCGCGTTGGAATAATGCTCTTCAGGTGCATGCCTTCCCAATCATTTGCATTTTAATGTGTTGGCTGCGCACACATGAACGCACACATCCTTAATATATTCCGAACTCCATCAAAGCTTCTCACGATGTGCTTTCATCAACGCAAAGTTCCAGATTAAAATCTGAATAAACCCGTCCTAATCGCGAGCCAGTGGGGGGGGGGGGGGGAGAGAGGGCGTCGACTCGCCACATCTCAGGAGCCGTGATCGATGGACGGGGAGGACGCCACCTCCTCTCTGATTGGACGGACGAACCCTTCACGTGGTCAGCCATCTGCGGTCCGAGTCACAGGTCAAAGTGTTCATCCATCAAACACACAACATCTCACGGGGTCTTCCGGTACGACAACACAACTCCAGCGTGGTCGACGACTTCACAAAATAACACCAAAACAGGAACACACGAGCAACAGCTCCACAGCGTTGCGTGCAGAGGCTCTGGGCGGGGGGCTGTGATCGATATGATCAGTAGTGTTTGTCTGGAGCCTAATGGTGTGACAGTGGCGGTCCCCAATCCCAGCCAGTCTCCCGCGCCCTAATCCCCTCTTAGCGACTAATGAAGGGAAAGTTTCTCCCCAAATTGGCTAGTTCACTCCCCAAGACACACACACACCGCCGGATGTCAGTTGAACGTGGCCACATATACCTGTGTGTGTGTGTTTGTGTGTGTGTGTTCCTACACCCCCCCCCCCCCCCCCCCCCCCCCCCCCCCCTACAACTCCACAACCAACCCTTAAGCCGACAAGCTCCATCAGAGCTGACAAGTAGAGAACCCCACCAGCCCCACAACGCACAAACACACACACACACACACACACACACACACACACACACACACACACACACACACACACACACACACACACACACACCTGGGAGAGCTCATCTGGAGCTGTCTGTCTGGTTAGAGGAGGACCCACCAATCACGTCTCCTCACCCAGCTCCAAGGTACAAACCAAATCAATGTGTGTGTGTGTGTGTGTGTGTGTGTGTGTGTGTGTGTGTGTGTGTGTGTGTGTGTGTGTGTGTGTGTGTGTGTGTGTGTGTGTGTGTGTGCGTGTGTGTGTGTGTGTGCGTGTGTGTTTTTCTGTGTGTGGGTTTGTATTTTGTGTTTGCATGTGTGTGTGTTTGTGTCTGTGTGTGTGTGTGGATGCGGGTGTGTGCGTGTCTGTGTATGTCTGTGCGTGGATATGGATTTCGGTGTGTGCGTGTGTGAGTGTCGGGGTATCTCTTTGTGTGTGCGTGTGTGTGTGAGGATGCGGGTGTGTGCATGTCTGTGTGTGCGTGTGTAGTGTTGGGGTTTCTCTATGTGTGTGTGAATGCGGGTGTGTGCGTGTATGTGTGTGTGTGTGGGGGTTTCTCTTTGTGTGTGTGCGTACGTGTGCGCGGCTTGGTTCAACGAGAGGTAGGCTCGTTAGCACCAAGGATTTGTTAATTGGGAGGTTTGGACTCTCTCCTGGGAGGAGAACACCTTGACCACCTCTCTCTCTCTCTGTGTTTCTTCATCTCTTTCTGTTCATCCGTGTCTCCCTCTCTCTGCCTTCTGTTTCCATCCCTCTCCATCCCTCCCTCCATCTCTCTCCATCTCTCTCCATCTCTCTCCATCTCTCTCTCTCTCTCTCTCTCTCTCTCTCTCTCTCTCTCTCTCTCTCTCTCTCTCTCTCTCTCTCTCTCTCTCTCTCTCTCTCTCTCTCGCTCTCTCTCGCTTTCACCTTTTCCTTTTCTCACCTTTTCTTACTCTCAATCCATCTCTCTCTCTTTCTTCATTTCTTTCTATTCTTCTGTCTCTCCCCCTGCCTCCCCCTGTCTCCCTACCCTCTCTGATGTGTACAAGTCAATACCACTCAGCCTGTCCTTCGGTCGGAGCTCTCTCTCTCCCTCTCTCTCGCCCTTCCTCTCCCTACCATCCTCTCCCTCCCTCTCCCTCGCTCTCTCTCCCCCGCAATTTGATTAAGTGCTGGAATCTGAAAGCTTCTCACGAATAGAGCATTTCTTACTCCACCATAACATATGTAACACTAACAACAGGAGAACAACAAGTAAACAAGAATAAAACTGAGGAAAGATAGATGTGCTGCACATAATTATAGAAAATTGTTCTGCTGTGTTGCGTATATTTCCCATCTGGGATATATAAAGTAATTCTCTCCTTTCTTACCAATAGTGAGTTCACGCAGACGGTGTGAGAGTCGTCGTTATTGGACGTCTCCTCCTAAGTCTCCTCCTTCCCTCTGCCATCTACAGTGGAGGAGAAGCCAGGGGAAACTTGTACTGTGCTACGGCATATGGGAACGTAGGTGTGTGCGCGTCTGTAGGTGCGTGTGTGTGCCTGTATGCGTCTGTACGTGTGTGCGTGTGCGTGTGTCTATTTCCTCCTCCTAGTCTAGGAAAATGTAGAAAGGCAGATGGACGGGAAGATACGGCGATGCGCAGTGTGTGTTTGCTCTCCCAATCAAACACAATACAGATGGCCAACGTTCCAAGGCCCCACCGATCCCGCCGAATGAAGTGAGACGCCTCAGCAAGTCCCAGGCGCTCCCGAAAACAAACTAAAGACGATCGGCTATGACATCATCCACAAAACACTCTGGCTGCCGCCGCTGTTTGATTGCGCTAATCCCGCCTCAAGCGCAAGGCCCTGAGATCACGGAGACGGCTTCCCGAGGAGGTGGGTTTAAGGGGCTTAGTCCAGGCCGCGCCCTTTCTTAGCCCCGGCCACGCCCTTTCTTAGCCCCGACCGCGCCCTTACTTTGAATACCCTGAAGGGACTCAAAGAAAGGGCGCGGTCAGGCTTAGCACCGGCCGCGCCCTTTCTTTGAGTCCCTTCAGGGTACTTGCTGTGCACAGAGATTGGCTGGGGGAAAGCCCAGACTAGAGACCAGACACCGACGGAGACCACAACAGCCCCCCGCACCCCCTGGCCTACAGTGTGGATCAGTACCATGTCCGAGACGTTGATGTCAGAAGAAGGGTGAGGGTCAGAGGAAGCCTGTGATCCAGGCGCCGACTGATCCGTCTCTACGTATCCTCTCGTTGTGGGAGAGAGCAAGGAGAAAGGCAGGGGGGGAGGGCAGGGGGGGAGGGCAGGGGGGGAGGGAGGGTTGAGGCCGCGGGGTGCGTCATTAGATGCTGTACCGCGGTAGAAAAACAAAGAAAGGTGTGAGAACCCGGAGCCAGGCGGGGTAATTATCGGCACTTTGGGATGGATGTGTGCCGAATGGTTTCCGGGGCAACGGCAACGGCAATATCACACTCGGGGAGGTGAGAGTGAGGGGGGCGAAGGAAGCAGACCGGGGTTATGAAGAGCGGCAGAGAGGAGGCTAGCCTTCCACACGGGCGTGCGGAAGGCTAGCATGTGTGTTCACCTCAACGCCTTTCAACAGCTTTCTATTTATCTTTGTGCATAATTTTGCAATTAACCTCGTACTGCGTTTCTCACGCGGGCGTAAGAAAGGCAGAGCGATGAGACGAGCGTGGAGGCGCGTTGGCGTCCCTCGCGCCGCGCGGTGAAACGCACGAGACACACGAGCCGCCTCGCATGACACTGAAACAAAAGCACAACCGATGTTGATTGCGAGGGCCCAGGGGCGGTGCTGCTAATGAGCGAGGAGCTCCTGATTAGAGCCAGGGGGAATACAGGGAGGGAAAACAAAAACAGAACGCGGTCGGAGACCGTGGGAGCCTCAGGTATGGAGGATGATGCCGTTGTGCATGGCTGCACAACGCTGCTCCGTCCCGTCGTCTGGAGCCGGCTGGCTGGGAACTGGAAGGTTGCTGGTTCGATCCCCGGCTCAAACTAGTGTCCAGGCTGTTCGAGCTGGCTGCCGCCTTGCATGGTCGACTCCGCCGTCGGTGTGTGAATGTGTGCATGAATGTCAGGCGATGTTGTGAAGCGCTTTGAGTGGCCACTGGTTAGAAAAGCGCTGTATAAATGCAGTCGATTTACCATTCATCAAGCATTATAGTATGTCCCTGCACGACTTGAATATCAGGACCCACTGTCGTTCGGGAGCAGCTAGCTGTAAGGTTAGGTTTTTGCCCATG